>NC_090280.1:46174003-46474003 GCF_037392515.1 Haliotis asinina | reverse complement strand
CATCAGTTGTAGTGGTCCCACTGAGATCAGCGTATGTCTTCACAAGAAGCCAGATGTAGATATTGCTGCATTCCTGTCGTCGTGCAACCTGTCTATGGAGACCGATGCAGAAACCAGACGACTATATGGCAAGAGTGACATAAAAGACTTTTCTATCTTCACCCCATATTTTCTATAGCGCATAGCAATGTACATAAAACACCTTAATCTATCCTTAAATCTATGTAAAATACTTTTCGTCATGTCCTTGTGTCTCCTTTCGCGGATATGAAAGAATCTATCTCAAGTGATATCTCTATCCCCCAGCCCGACCCCCAACCATTGCCTGTGACACATGTCCTGGCACACCGTTTGAGACGACCCCTCCTATCTGTTTCTTCTTGCAGTCCGTTTGAGGTAGAAACGGATCGATGAATTTTATCATTGTACAAAATTGCCACATAAATATAAATAGTAAACATGTTTATCATGTATTAATACCCAACAGCTTATATGTGAATTTTCCACACTTAACAAAAAAGTTGTTTAAGAAACTATCATCATCGAAAACACAAATGTTGTTATCAATCGCGGCGGGGTGACACCGCAGAAACGGAACAGCCACTATCTCGTCATGCACAGGATAGACATGCATGGTGAAATATGAAGTTGAATGCTGACGTGAAACAGTTGATGATCATAAAAGTGTACGATTGTTTCCGTGCTGAAACCCAAAGTGCAAACCATTTTATCCCATTAATAAATTCCGGAAGCGGGCATCAAAAGCTTTAGGAGTATCAGAAAGGGTACTGACAAATGTTCTGTAACACAAACATTGTGAGGGTGATGCGAAGCCGGTAGGGGTCGTGTCAAAATCACACAAATTAAAACATTTGGACAACTTTCAAAAGAACCTTGTAAGGCAGCCTGTCAACAAGCTCCATTTTGAGAACAAATGCGTGTCGATGAAATTTTTGAAAAAGCATTTGAATCAACATCACAACCTTAGAGCATCAAAGTACACATTCTAGCGACTCTTACACTCTTTCGGGTATAGTTATAAGTACTCTGTGAACGCCCTGATATCGTCCACTTGAGAGACAATTTTCTCAGGGTAATAAAGAAGAAGGGTTCAAGCTCTACCAGAGAAGTCTTTTACCAGTAATGGACAATGTCCACTTACCACAGCGTGCAGGACCCCGACCTTGACACCGAACAGTCGAAAAGGTGATATGACAGCATGGCCCGACAAATTTCAGATCACACAGTCTTCAAAGGCAACGAAGCCTCAGCTATATTCTCCAAGGTGTGGAATCAGGTCTGTTAGCTGCCAGATAGGTGACGTTTACCTGGTCGAATCCCGTACCTGCGATTGACGGGTCCTTACCCGAACTACGGTATACCCCCGTACTTCGGTCCTGCCGATAGGGGATGTGCGAGAGGTACAATGTCAGTACCCGGGGGCCCTTGGAGCTTTACCGTAGTTCCTCCAGCAACCACAAGACGATGATCTTCGTTCAATAGTTTATTTGAAACAGTGTTGCTGGACAACCCACTCTATGGTCACTTTATAAGACTTCAGCCGCAAAGCTTCCGTCTTAAGCCAAATGCTGGTGCCTTTTAAGATAGTTTTCCGACGATTCCTTGTGACCAAACACCAAGAGTGGGGGCGCACCAGACTCCAGACCCTGGGCTTTGCTACCGCTTAAAGCTGGGTCCCTACGTCACAGCCAACACCCTCTTCTTTTTCGCCCATTGGTCAAAAACCCTTAACACTACATACTTTTTCACTCCCCCATCCTTATTCCGTACCCCCAATACCATATTTGTAAAGCTGTGAGGTGGATTCCAAGAAACTCAAGGTATCTACCTCCTAACCATATATGTCCCGTGGAATACTACGAACTGCTGCCGAGGTCCCCGGACAAGTTGCTCCATCTTGATAGTACCGTCCCTATACTTTTACCTAATCTATGAGTCATCTCGCCTTGCCCCCACTAAGTTCTGACGACCTACTTTCATGCTTATTTCCTCCGCAGCCGATTACCTACCTCTCCTACATTGTATATGTTTTCTACCTCACAGGCCTTTATCTATTATTTCCCATTCTGAATATACTATTAGAACACCTTGATCACTTATTATTAATAACATCATTCCTAGATCTAAATATCATAACCACAATAATAATTCCTCGGCCATGATTCGCTATTATCATAATAATCATAATTCCATGCCTCTGATAATATGAGATCATAAAAAACCACAAAGGTGAACCTTTCTGCAAAGTTGACAGTTACATAAAAAGTAAGGGTCACGATATTTTCCGACTTGCACCCTATCACTGTGACCTTAACCCCACTGAAATGATATGGGGTATTCTCAGAGGAGATATTGCCAGATCAAACACTTTTAGATTACGTAACGTGGATGTTTTGGTTAAGGATATCCTTTACAGGTCACAATGTTGTAAAACACAACGTTGCAGAATCTGATACCTTTCGGTATGCACTTACCGAAGGAAATCATCAAAAATGCCAGTTCAGCCTATAAAGTTGAAGAAAGCCCGCGAAATCAGAGTTCAAACGATTCACTAAATTTGTACACATGACATGTATGTTTATGTCTGTGGATTGCAAACAAACTAAATTCGTTTTTTTCTCGGATGATTGTATCTGGTGGAAACTGGTGCAAACTCTTGTCAGTTTAAAGTCCTGCTTTGTACTTGGACGAATGACACTTTCCAGCCGTGCAGTAGTTCACCATCTCTACTGAGACGATTTTTGATTGAATCGAACGCAAATTCAGAGAACAATGTATTTACAAAGCCCAACATCTTTATATATATTCTTTATGAATAACAACTTCTTCTAGTGTACATGATTTTGTTTTGACAACGGTGTATGAATTCATACTGAAACGATGCATCAAGTACAATAAAAGAAGTTGTTATCCACAAAGAATCTTTCTTGTGACTCGCCATACTTCTAAAATGCCCATCAAACAGATCAGCTTTCTGTACACACAATGAGCCTTCAGCATATTAGCAAATGAACTAGCCAATCGGAAGTCGTCGTTACACTTAAGTGCACGCCCACGAGCTATGACAGGATTCGGTCTCCCGATGGCTTCGTTTCGAGGGTCGTAAGCCCAAGTACAACATATTGCATTTTGAATCGCGATTGTATAATTTGGTTTATTTGTTTTTTTACAAACAGCAATGTATATTATGTGTCATGAATAAGTGATAATTGTGTTTTGATTATGTTTGATTCTTTGGTTGTATGTGACCTTTAAAGTTAAAAAATTCACGACTGAAACTTCGCAAAACTGTGTCAACAAGGTAACTAACGTCACTGGATAAGGTTACTGGTCTCGGGATGACTTACAACAGGCAAGTGTCATCGCCGAGACTGTAGTTTAACAGATATTTCACACTTTGTCATATTAACAACGTAAATTGCTGATATAAATGCGAAAAACATTTTTTTTCTATTTCCGACAGTACCTCTGTCACATTGTGCAAGTGGTTTGACAGTTCGACACCCTTCTCTGTAGCATTGGGTTTGCACTAGAATGGAACACTATCTGAATCTTTATTCTCAAAAAATGACAAATATAGCACGATGCAGGTATATTCATAGATTGATTCCCTTAATACTTCCCTAAAGCTTCAAAGTACATATGCCTGTAATTGAGGAGAAAAAACAAAGGGGGAATTTCGATTCAAACGGAGAGAGCGTTTACTGAATACACGTTACTTGCATAATCAAATTTACTTATTTACAAAAGCATCCAAGTATGTTATAATTCAATGCTCAAGTTAAAGAAATATACTGCCGTCTAAAGGAAATATTTTGCCATTTAGAATCTTAATTTTGAACCTACCCCCAGGAAAATCTACAGAAACATGCAACAAGGTAATGGCTACGTATGTGTAAAGACAAATTTCTCGTCTCTCGAACTGTTTCGCCCAAACGCTCATTTTCTGAAAAAGTATCATGCACGTGCTAGCTAAACAGTATAAAAGTAACTGATGACACAAGAATAAAAGAACACACAAGAAAAATGACACGCCTGACCCAAGAGAGACGGAGAGCCATAGGAATACCCCAACAAGGACCGTCACATGCCTTTTATTGCGAGAACCTTCGGCTACAATCGGGTATGCATCACAGGTTGTTTCATGGTCTCGGATGAGAGCAGGTTCTGCGTGTTCATAGCTGATGGGTGAGTGAGTGAGTTTTACGCCGCACTCAGCGATATTCCAGCTATATGGCGGCGCTCTGTAAATAATCGACTGTGAACCAGACAATCCAGTGATCAACAACATGAGCATCGGCCCGCGCAATTGGGAACCGATGACAACCCGATCCCGTCAGTCGCCTCGTGCGACAAGCATAGTCGCCTTTTATGGCAAGCATGGGTTGAAGGCCAATTGTACCCCGGATCGTTCTGGGCGTTATGCGTCTACATATGGTATGGGGAGGAATATGTGGTGAACTGAAAACAAGGTTTGTCATCATTCGACGTACAGAGATGAAATTCTGCCGCCTGTAGTCCTTCCAGCCATTCACCAACAGCCACATGGCATTGTCTTCCAGCATAATAAAGCAAAACCTCATACTGCCAGACTGACAAGTGACAATGTGAAAAACAAAGAACCCCCACGTCTTAATATAGCCAACTGGTTTATCAGACAATCCTATCGAGCAGTTATGGGACCATCTCGACAGGCGGATTAGCAACAGACCAGTACCCCCAGGAAACGTGAACAGCTGGAACAGTGCATGAATGATGCCTGGCAACAGATTCTACGCTACGTGTTTAGACGTCATACATGATTGACGTCATACATGCACTGACTTATTGTTGCTTGTGTCAATGCTCAATGAGAACATACTCGCTACTGAGGCAGTACTGACAGAAGTGAGTGAGTGAGTTAATATCTAACGTCACAGAGGCAATATTTCAGCCATATCGTGACGGGAACAAAACACTGAAATGGAATACATGTGTATTATACAAACCTGTCGACAAAGGACAGTAAAACAACTAGAATATCACAATTTGAAATAAAACTAGCTTGGAAAGTTAAAACTAATATCAATATTTAGACAATAAATATAAAAACAGGCTGCAGATCGCCAACAACAGAAGGTAGATCACCACACTAGGGACCATGGGGACTTACAGTAACTTTGCTACCTGCATGGACCCTAGTTGGATTTACACCATCCCTTCAGCTGCTGGCGAGTGTACAATATACTAGCCAAAATTAAAACAACAAGAATACTACGATTAAAAACCTGGTAGACTTAAATTTACTATGAATGTTTTTGGACTTACGCACCCTCTCAGGAGGACAATAATTTTACAATACTTCAACCCCCTTCGAGGGTACAGCCACTAACAATTCTAGTTACGAATCCAAAGTACCAATTCTTAAAATACATCTTTTTACAGAAACATATTGCTCAGAATATAAGCAGAATATGCTTGACCGTAACTCTTTCATCACAAGGGATGCAAAATGGAGGATCCTCACCTTTTAACAGATATGCATGAGTATATCTAGTGTGACCAATACGACATCGTCGTAAAATAACCTCTTCAAATCTGGACTGACAACCCAAGTGGGTATAAGCAGTGTAAGGTTTTATCTCATATAATATATTTATTCCTACTTTATACTTTATACCACTTCTTCTGCATCAGATCACGGATATACGATCTAATGGTGACTTTGTAATCACTGTAAGGAATAAGCAGTGGTGTCATAGATTTGTTGAGTGCTGCTTCAGCAGCAAGGTCAGCCAATGTGTTACCAGAGATCCCTACATGGCTGGGTAACCAACAGAAGACGATGTCGTATTGGCCAGTAGCAAGATCATTATACAATTCAGTAATTTCTATTAAAAGTGGATGTTTGCAAGAAATATTTTTAATAGCCTGAAGGCAAGAAAGACAATCGGAATAGATTATATATTGTTTACGTTTAGGGTGTCTTTCAGTATATTCAAGAGCTGTTAATATGGCGTTAGCTTCTGCTGTTAAAAATAGAACTATTATCTGGTAATCTAGAAGATAGTGTTCTGGATCCAATGACAGTGGCACAAGCAACTGCGCTACCGTCCTTAGACCCATCTGTAAATAAGGATTTATAATTGTTATATCTATGTTTCAATTGATTATATTCTTCTTTATACTGTAATTCATTCGTTTCTGATTTTTTAAATGTAGGTCAACTTGTGGCTTAACCAACTGCCAAGGAGGAGAAGACGGATATGAGCTATATTTTCCAGCTCAATGCTAGAAGCAGCAAGAAATGGCTTAATTCTGAGCCCAAGAGGTGGAACAAGGGAAGACTTTTTGTTATACAAATCCTCATAGAGAGGATTAAAGACACAATTAAATGCGGGATTAGACTGATTAGAAGCTAATTTTGTAATGTATTATAAAGATAGTTTTATACGGCGTAAGTTGAGAGAAGGCTCATCAGCTTCGACGTATAGACTGTCGAGAGGTTCTAAAAGAACCGAGACAAAGTCTTAGCCCTTGGTGGTGCACAGGATCAAGTAGTTTTAGGTTGCTTTGACAAGCGCCACCATATACGATGGAGCCGTAATCAAGTTTAGATCGAACCAGTGATCTATAAAAGTGAAGGAGGGTAGTTTGATCCTCTCCCCATTTTGAATTTGAAACAACCTTTAATAAATCGAGTGCCTTCAGGCATTTGGCTGTAAGGGATTTAATATGCGGCAAAACGGTCCAATGTGAGTCGAAAATAAGTCCCAAGAACTTGACCTCCTTGACCACTTTGATTGGGGTACCACTGAGAAATAGTTCTGGGTCTTTATGGGGTTTGTATTTACGACAGAAGTGTATACAATTGGTTTTTTATTTAGAAAATTTGAAACCATTTTCAAGACACCATTTATCTATTTTGTTTAAACACAGCTGCAGTTGCCGTTCAATAGTATGCATATTTTTACCAGGGCAAGAAATATTAAAATCATCCACAAATAAAGATCCATCTATTAAATCGTTTAAAACTTTAGATAAACTGTTGATCTTGATGCTAAAAAGAGTGACTGACAAAATACTGCCTTGTGGAACACCCTGATCCTGATTGTAATGATCAGACAGGGTAGAACCCACACGGACCTGGAACTGTCTGTTATTTAAAAATTAGGCTATGAATTCAGGCAAACGACCTCGCAAACCGAAATCATGTAAATCTCTTAAAATGCCATATTTCCAGGTTGTGTCATAAGCTTTCTCAAGATCAAAAAGATAGACACAGTATGTTGTTTATTAATCAGCGCATTTTTCACAAATCTGTTTTTACGGAAACCACATTGTATGTCTGTGATAAGGTTATTTGTTTCCAAGTACCAAAACAAGTCGATTATTTATCATGCGTTCCATGGCCTTGCAAACACAACTAGTTAGTGAAATAGGTCGATAATTGGACGGATCCTTATGATCATGTCCAGGTTTGGGTATTGGTACTACTGTAGCGTCACGTCATGAGGGAGGAAAGTTACCCGATGTCCAAATATCATCAAAAATATTTAGAAGAGTTTCTAGGCAGGATTCTGGTAAATGCTTCAGGAGTTGATAATGTATGTTATCAGCTCCTGTAGCAGTGTCATGAGCTTGATCAAGAGCAGTATGTAGAACATGAATAGAAAAAGTTTCATTATAATCTTCCCCATTATCTGAGTTGAAATTAATAGTTTTCTTTTCTTCTTGTTTTTGATACTGTTGGAATTTAGGTAAATAATTAGAAGAGGAAGGGTGTTTAGCAAGGGTTTCGCCCAGTTTATTTGCGATATCTGATTTATCCGTAAGTAACTGATCTCCATGTTTGAGATGATGGACAGTAGATTTAGTACCTTTACCTTTAATGTTTTGGACCATGTTCCATACCTTGGACATGGGTGTCCGAGAATTTATTTTAGATACATAATTTTGCCAAGATTGGCGTTTGTTCTGTTTAAAAGTACGCCGTGCTTTAGCATTTGAAATTTTAAATCTATTTAAATTATGCACTATAGGATGGCGACGGAAATAATGTTCTGCTTTTTTTCCTTGCCTTCCTAGCTTGTTTGCAGTCATCGTTGAACCGTGGTTTTCGAATATGTGGAACTGCAGAGGAATTTGGTATACACTCATCAGCAATGGAGTTCAATTCATCAGAAAAGCCTTTAATAGCATCAGGAACGTCAATAAACCATTCGGGTTTAAGTTTTTCAGCACACAGTGTTTCATATAAAGCCCAGTTAGCCTTTTTAAAATTCCGCCTTGATGATGGAGGAACATCGGATGGAGTTACAGCTTTTAATACAGTGATGGAGGAACATCTGATGGAGTTACAGCTTTTAATACAGTAGGAAAATGGTCACTTCCACAGAGGTCATCGAGGACTGACCATTCGAATTCATTTAGTAGTTCTGAATTTGTCAATGACAAGTCAACAGCAGAATAGGTCCCTGTACCAGGGTGTAAATATGTGTTGGAACCATCATTATAAATACATAAATCATTGTCAGAACAAAAGTCCTCCAACAATTTACCTGTAGTGTTTATAGTTATACTACCCCAGAGTGGGTTGTGCCCATTTAAATCTCCCATTATAATACAGGGCTTCGGGAGTTGGTCATACAGGGCTTGAAGATCAGTTTTGGCAAATGTCGAAGACGGCGAAATATAGAGTGAGCATAGTGTAAACGCTACATGTAAAGTTATTCTCACAGCAACAGCCTGCATATTAGTAATAAATGGAACAGGGCTTTGAATAACGTTTTGTCTGACTAGAATGGATGATCCGCCAGTGGCTCTATCACCCGGAGGTGCAAAACAATGATATGCATTAAACTGACGAAGGTCAAATGTATCTGTTTGTTTTAAATATGTCTCTTGGAAACATATCACTGAAGGTGTAAAATCTTGGACTAATAGCTGTAGTTTATGTAAATTAGTCCTCAATCCTCTGTAGTTCCACTTATTTATTGGAATAAACTATCTTTTGGGGGGATTTATTGGGGTTCTACCCTTTCTAGAAGGCGACATGCTATGTGCCCTGTGGGATGTTTCGGACACATCCATGTCCTCCAATGATCCAAATTTGTTAAACAGCTGAATTTTGTTTGCTGAACCTTTCGAGGCTCTACCACGTTGACATTTTTGTGATGAAGATAAATTTCTTGATTTCACCGGATGTTTTGCAATGTCTTTCACATTTGTTTGAGAATCAGATTTACATGGTGAGTGGGATTTAGAAACCTTAGATATAGATGCATCCTGAATACGGGATGAGTCTGGAAGTAATTCTGCAGTCGGAAAGTGTATATTTGAAATTACGAGGATCCAAAAATTCGCCAAGACTTACAAGGATAAAATTTTCAAATTTTTACATTACATAATGTAAGACTCAGGGCTTGGCGTGACCAGCCGATTGGTTGAACCGGGCCCATTCAACCACCCGTCTAGGTGAAGTAAGGGTAGAAGGGGTGTGTTGAGCAAAGGGAACGCGGTCACAGGCTCCCAGTGTCCTCAACCCCCAGACTCCCGTGCTCCTCCGACACACTGCCGCAACCCACGGCAAACGGGTTGGTGGACCAAATATCCCCCCGGGTCCACAACGGGGGTGTCGGCGAGCTCTTGGCGTTACCCAGCACCCACCACAAGGAGGTGGCTCGCCACGGGTGCCAGTACTGACAGGACTTGACAGGACTTCCAGAAGAATTTTATGCACATGGAATTGAGCAACTGAAACACCGATATGAGAAGTGGATTGCCACCAAGTGTGATAACGTAGAAAAATAAAATATTAAAATTTGACCAAATCGTTTGTTGTCAGTGTTAGGCTTCGAACTAGAATATGTAAAAAGTGTGATGTTTGTATCAGCTGTGTATGTATATGTTCAGTGTTAATGAACACTAAAACTGCACTGATTGTACTTACTTCGGAAATATACATGTTGTAACCAAGATTATGTGTGCTCCACCTGCCAACATCAACCTCATGTATTAATTCGCCAGCTATATGGTCAAAGTATACTACTATGCTGATATATGTACACATGTTCTGCGCCCATGGCCTGATTGCTTCATTTTCTGAGTGAAAGTGTCTGTCTTAAAATTGAGCTCGGCATACCGCAGAGCGGCAAACGGTCCTGTTTGCTGAAACGGAAATAAAGGAAAATCTAGGGTAATTCTCCAGTGTATTCTAGGGCGTGATGATCTGAAAATATAATCGCTAATGACAGTTTAGTGACTGCTTTGTGAAACGCATCTGAACACATCTTTAACAAATAAAATGCAGGTAACTCCATATGTAAGATATTGTGGACTCCTTACTTTATGATGGTTCAAAACAACTGGTTGCTCATCGTCAGACAATACCTAAAACATACAACACATCCTTGTTAGAAGCTGCTGAATCTCCATGCAAATTTCTGTATGTAGTATTTAAGAAAAGAAACGCATGACACAGAAATTTCTTGCGAAAATGTATTTTCAAACATGCATCACTCGTCCACAAACAGAGATTAGTGCATGAATTTTTGCATCAGACTGGACGAAGGGAATGTTTATACAGCCAAGTGGATAATTTTAGATAACGGGGGTTAAAGGGCGACGTCGGAGCACGGCCCTTGCGTCAGGGACGTCCTGGCTCTTAGTTCAATCTCTCTCAACCTGTTCCGTACAGTCTGACCG
Organism: Haliotis asinina; assembly: GCF_037392515.1. NCBI lineage: Eukaryota > Metazoa > Mollusca > Gastropoda > Lepetellida > Haliotidae > Haliotis > Haliotis asinina. The sequence goes on along the minus strand of NC_090280.1, from coordinate 46,463,296 downwards.
GACATCCTCATAAGTCCAGGCATCCTGGCTGCTGTGCCCTCTACCATGGCAGGACGATCACGCATATGTAGTACCCGGACGTACCGATTCTGGGCTTACAGCATGAACTCCAGGTCTGCCTGTACTAGGACGGCCATTTGTTATTCCCGTTTGGTTGTAACGAGCTACAAGTAATGATATCGTGCTCAGACCAATATTCAGAGGGATGGCAACAGAAGATTTGTTATCTCCAGCGTTTTTTCAATGCCGATGTTCGCTGTCGCTGAGTCAAAACGTGAGATTTGACCTTCACCACAGAGATTTGACCTTGAAAATCTTTGAAAACGAATACCGATTTCCGAAGGTAACGTGGAGTTCTATAGCCAGACAGTGCATGCTCTTTGTTGCACAGTTTCAAGTGGAAGGTGATTTCTGTTTCATTGTGGTGATACCTTTTCGTCATTGTAAGAAATCTCATCAACATTTTCAGGTAAAATCCAAAAATGTACTTGTGCAATTGTGTAAATCATGTTATCAACACTTTTGATACATACTTTGACGTTTTCCTTTAACACATGAGGCAATTAATATATTTTTATGAATACAAAATACATGTGCGTTTCATTTTTGGGGGAGTATATAAGTGTATTTCGTCTTTTTTGAATGACAGTTAACATAGTGCTAGTTACAGAGAATTCGCTTCACTGACTGCCACGAAAAAGAATTCAGACCATGTTCACACCTCTTGCCGAGATGGTGTTCTCTCATTTGTGAGAGCTCCCAGTTGTGAGACGCATTAATTAATGGCTGAGTGCACATAGGTGGTGCTTCCCCGTCCCTACAATGAAAGTGGGAACAGCCCTGTTTCTGAAGCGTACCCACGGGAGGCATGGTTTATTCATGTATACTTAAAGGTCACATGCAACCAAAAAGTCAAACATAATTAAAACACAATTATCACTTATTCATGACATCTAATATACATTTCTGCTTGTTAAAAAAAGAATAAACAAAATTATAAGCGTACAATCGCGATTCAAAAGTGCAATATTTTGTACTTGGGCTTACTTCCTTCGAAACGAAGCCCTCGGGAGACCGCACCCAGTCATAGCGGGTGGCTGTGCACTCAAGGGTAACGACGACTTCCGATTGGCTGGTTCATTTGCTGATACGCTGAGGGCTCATTGTGTGTTCAGAAAGATGATCTGTTTGATGGGCCTTTCATAAGTATGGCTAGTCACAAGAAAGTAAGATTCTTTATGGATAACAACTTTTTTTATTGTACTTGATGCATCGTTTCAGTATGGATTCATATATCGCTGTCAAACAAAATCATTTACACTAGAACAAGTTGTTATCCCTAGAGAATGTAAATAGAGATGGTGGGTTTTGTAAATACACGTTCTCTGAATTTGAGTTCGGTCAAATTAAAAATCATCTCAGCAGAGATGGTGAACTACAGCGTGGCTGGAAAGTGTCATTCGTCCAAGTACAAAGCAGGACTTGAAAGAGTTTCCGTCAAATCAAGTCATCCGAGAAAATGACTGTAGTTTGTTTGCAACCCACAGACATAAAAACATGTCATATATACAAGTATCACACCTGCTTAATTACATAATGTGGCAGAGACTGGACTCGGGTGCACGAGTCATGAATCAATTTACTTTGTTTATAGCGTATTGCCTGATAGGTGTTAAGTTCAAATTGCATGTAGTCAATGATTGAAGCTATCTATTGTATATTGTCTTTAGCAGACAGGCAGGCAGACATACAGGTGTCAATAAAACAGACATTGAGCTTTATCTGTGACAGAGGCTGCTTACCACAATCAACAAGTTTTTATGTAACGAGTATATTATTTACTTGCTTGTGTACACAACCAAGATTAGACTACTGTTCACGACCTCATACTCCGAGCATGCATATTGTTTCAAGCTCCGCGAACCAATTCACTGCGCATGCGTTATGGGCGCAGCGCAGCACAGCTGTTGAAACCAGTCCCCCACCCCCCCACCCCCCACCCAGCGCTGGGGGAATTAGTGAATCGTTTGAACTCCGATTTCGAGGGCTTTTTTCATCGCGTTTTTTTTCAACTTTATAGACTGAATTGGCACTTTTCATGATTTGATTCGGTAAGTGCATACCTAAAGGTACCAGAATCTGCAATGTTGTGTTTTACGTTGCATATGACCTTTAACGCAGAAGACCTTGTTCGTTAAAGAGCATTTATTATTTTCAATGAAGAACATCGATAGACACAGAAATAAAGAAATAGGGCATCAAAGGTATGATTCGCCCAGGTCAACATTGATAATTGTTGAAGGACTTCCATACAATGGTGATCGAAAAGAGCAGTCAAAGGTCAATAAAAAATATTTATATTAAACAGTTATTGCAATCAGATTTTATGTTTTTCTGTGAAATAAATGGACACCCCATAAGTACATCCGTTAACATAGACATTATATAAAAATGGACTAAAATGCTATGTTGTATTGGCAAATCAAAGATCATTCTTTATAATGTTATGCGTAATTTATATTCTTCAAATGCTGATCTTAATTTGTCATTGTTATCATTTTTCATTGCTATCATTTTTCATTGTTATCAAGTGTCAAGTGAATGTTATCATTTGTATTTGTAGAATGTTATTTGTACCAATTACCTTATGACATGTAGGCTCTGGTTGACTAAATTCAGAACTTCAAACCACTGGTTGCCCATTGAAGCAAGTCGTTGTTAGGAAAATGGAAGATGTAAACAAATTAGCCGGTATTATACATCATCTGTCTGTGATGAACTCCACATTTTCATTTTCAGTCCAGCACTAAATGCCATTAGACACCAATTTCTTTCCCAATATTTCTGTCAACAACCTAAATGTTTTAGCATCTAACAATATGCTGTACGTTCCCTATGTCACTATGTGATTTTGAGAGTAAAGTGTACGTTCTTTTCTGTTCTGTTCACAAGGTTAGTTACATAGCTAAATCCTTATTAGTTACGGTTAATCCATTTTTCAGATAGATGAGTATGGTGTGATTTCATTAGTTAATCACCTACTTCACTGTCTCACAACTGGGAGTCTCAAATCACAAATGGGAGTAGACCGCCGAGATATATCTCGGGCTATAAAGACCAACTCAGTTGCCAACGACGGCGGCCATCCTGCGGCAGAAGACAGAGGACCTGGGGTGTTGCTGTGTGTGGACGAGACCCGCAACTCATTCTATCTCTCCACCATGGATGAAGACAGAAGACCTGGGGTGTTGCTGGGTGTGGACGGGACCCGTAACTCATACTATCTCTCCACCGTGGGAGCGGCAGGCTATGCTTTCGGGGAAAGAGCACAGAGTAGTGATTTTACATTCGCTTCTTGGGCGACATTTCCGTTCCGTTCACCCAAATCTGCAACACAGGCACTGATACATCTTCAGCTGTAAGTTCCCTCCTTCCCCCTTCAGTCGGACAAATATTATTGACAATATATTACATAAGTTTAGTTAGTTGTGGCCCTTGTTTTATCGTTTAAAATACTGCCTTTTTAAGGTCCACAGAGTTGATGTTCCTATGTGTATATGTATATGCACATGTAAGCTTTGTTAGTACTACATGCACATGCGCGTTACTGAATAAAATATTAAGCAGTGTATAAAGTAGTCTTGAGTGAGTGAGTGAGTGAGTGAGTGAGTGAGTGATTGAGTGAGTGAGTGAGTTTAGTTTTACGTCGCTTTTAGCAATATTCCAGCAATATCACGGCGGGGGTCACCAGAGATGGGCTTCACACATTGCACCCATGTGGGGAATCGAACATTCTTTAGCGTAACGAGCGAACACTTTAACCGCTAAGCTACCCCGTCGCCCCAAATAGTTTTGAAATCCAGTCTGTCCGAGGACTAGCTGTCTAAAGTGACTAGCCTCTGACTGTGTGTGAAATACTTCCCTTACTTTTTTAATAGGACGTTTTTCCAGAACTACACCCTCGGGGACGATGGGCCGGCAATGTTTCATACAGTGTATGAGGGTATAAGAAGTGCATTTTTCATAAACATGGGATCTGGACGCACAGTTTGGGCAAACCAAGGTGCGATTCTTGGATGTCATGCTAATGCATTTAAAGGTCACATGCGACCAAAAGAACAAACCTAATTGAAACAGAACTATCACTTATTCATGACATATAATATACATTGCGGATTGTGAAAAAAAGCTAAAAAAACCTCCACAATTATAAGCGTACACTCGCGAATCAAAAGTGCAATATTTTGTTCATCGGCTTACTTCCCTCGGAACGAACCTCCCGGGAGACCGAACCTAGTCAGAATGGGTGTACGGGCACTCAAGTGTAACGAAGACTTTCATTGGCTGGTTCATTTGTTGCTACTAAGACGGCTCATTGTGTGTATGTAGAGATGACCTGTTCGACTAGCGAGTGTGGTGAGTAATAACAGAATAATATTTTTACGGATACCAACTTATATGGATTAATATACCGTTGTCAAGCAAGAGTGATAAAGGTATATAAGTCCATTCCGAAACGTAGCATTATATTAGAACAGAATAAGGTGCAAGCTACAGTGAGGACTGTAGTTACTCAGGACACCATCGGTAATATGTCTGTGAAAAATAGAAAGCAAAAAATGTTTTGATCAAGATGCAGAAATATCTGCAGAGACTGCAGGAGGAAAATGGTCCCAGCGTTTCTCCATGGTGTGGCCAACAACATCAGACTACATGAAACTCAGTAAATAAATGTCAGTTAAGTCTTGCAAGTTGTCAAATGTCAAAGTGCCGATGTAAATAAACTGTGAAAAAGTTCGCAAATGTATCAGTGCAGATGCAAAGTACTAAAACTTGAATATCTAAAGAAGGGTTTTTCTTTCCAGAACAATTTAGTACTTTTTTACCGGTGTTTTTTTTCCGAGGACATTTTTTCCGAACACCTTTGACCAGTGCATTTTTATTACTGCAGACCCAAGGTGTTTGTAATGACAAGAATATCACTTGTTCTCCACCTTTGCCAACAGTCAAGTTGCAACTGCCTCAGCTAATCGTTATTGGGTTTTGTGAGTACTCTCGCCAAGTGGTGAGGGCAAGGGCTCTGTGAGGAAGGTTCTGTAAGGAAGACAAGGGAGGCTCTGTAAGGGGTGTAGTTACCATGGGGATCATGCTTGCTTAAGTTTTGCCTTAAAAAGATCAGTTGTTATGTATTTTAGTTTACAAAAATTACGCGTGTTCGTTTTAAACGGGTGAACTGGCCTTATAAGCAAAAGCGTTTTGTCTTTTTTTTAAATAAATGAATGAATGAATGAATGAATGAATGAATGAATGAATGAATAAATAAATAAATAAATAAATAAATAAATAAATAAATAAATAAATAAATAAATAAATAAATAAATAAATAAATAAATAAATAAATAAATTCTGTTGAGTTCCGAACCTATTTCAACTTATAATTTGTTCTGATGTTCACGCTTTCTATCAATGACAAATAGAGTTACTTCCCGTGGAGAAAGCCGGAAGTACAAAATCATGGCGAACTTAGCAAGGAAGTGGATAGTGCTTTCTGTTGAATTAATCTTCGTTTCGTCCTTGTTGCTGAGTTATACAGGTAAATAATTCGTCTAGTGAAAGGGCGGATCCTTAGGAAATATACTTGCAAAATGTGACTTCCTTTACTCCAGAGAGCTTTCAACAGTGTAGTTTGTGTTATTGATCGGAAAAACTGAAGTAACCATGACTCACTGACACTGGAGGAGGTTGAGACGAATAGTTCAGTGAATATGTGTACAGACGTCAGTAGGGATATACAGCACATAATACTGAACATGTAGGGACGCACACAACTAAACCCGCACCCACGCGAAGACAAAATCAAAATCGTTGGCCATTGTGACTGTCAAGTCACGCGACTTATCCAGAGACTCATTCACGGTCCTTTAGGCTGATCAATCATCCCATTTCTTGTCGGTTAGTTGTATTTTAGGGCACTTGTTAACTTTCTGATGTGTTCTGTTTGAGAAAACGGCGAGAATGCAGTTTACCGGGGGTTAGGGTCGGAGCGCTGATTAATCTGAAAAAGTGTGCCCGGTAAAATGCAGTACAGCCGGGAAAAATCAGGGGTTGATCACGAGAAAATATAGAACTAGCCATTTGTGAAAGCACCCATTCAGTGCTCCTGACATGATTTAGCTAATGTTGGTACTGTATTTATGGGGAGTGGGTATTATTAGTCCAGTATATACCTGGACGACTTTGCACTATACCAAAGTGTGCTGGACGACTCATTCTAGGCCTTGGCTTGAATACAAATTTATTCATGTGAACTAGGGTATTATGAATGTTTCTGTTACCCACTGCTTTCAAATATGTGGGTATTTCAGTGACTTTACTCACCTAAGTATATGTCACTGAGTTTGTTTACTGAGCAGGTATGTACAGTGGAAGCTGTGTAAACTGACACCTTTCAAATCCGGCAAGTTGTCAACACCAGCATAAAATCTTAGTCCCGTCTGTGGGTAGTACATTTATCATCATTAAAAGCTCTGCAACTTGGCACCTGGTATTTCCTGATCTCGGCATGAAATGAGCCACCCGAATACATGTTTATATAGTAATCAGCACTGTCTAATTTGGCGTGTGGTGAGGAGTCAGCCAGATGTGTATTGTCACAATTAAAACCAGTGTGGAAATAACAAGGAATTATGAGCATGTTCAGTCGCTACAAGTGTTAACTGAATGTTTGTTCAGTATTGATAAACAAGTACATGTACTTTGTGGCTTGACGCATGTCACTCATAGGGAATGCTGAATAGGAAGGGTTTTTCAAACACCAACAGCCGCTCATTGTGTCAACATAGCATATATTAGCAAAACCAGCCAAGCTGACACATACGGGGAACTTCCTTCAGATCAGAAAGTAAAATTGATAGAAGACATTGAGACTATCCCTTGGCTATTTCAGAGTGAACTTGCTACAATATAACAAACTGCCAGACAAACTGTTTGAGATATTGTTAGGAAGAAAGACTTCTATCAGTCTACGTTTGAACAAAAACATTGGCTCCAAACGCTTCAGTGAGAACAGCAACTTTCATTGCATCAACAATGGTTTCTGGTCGTCTGCAGGAAACATATACCAATTTCTGGTCCCATTCTGAAAGAAAAGGCTCTTCAGTTTGCATCAGAACTGAACATTGGCAATTTCAAAGCTTCAGATGGCTGGTTAGCGTCATGGAACAACTGAATAATTGAAAGTCAGTAGCGAGAGTGCGAGCATCAAGGTAGAAAATACTGTATTATTTGTTTGTGGATAACGCTCTAAGCCGTGCCCACGGAGTGTCTCTCAACAATGTTACACTCAAGTTTTTTCCTGCTAACACCACGTCTGTGTTACAGTCTCTTGACCAAGGAATCATTTAGGCATTTATAGTAAGATACAAATCGTATCTCCTGAAGTCCCTCATTACAAGCATGGAAGGGACTGGTTCGACAAAAGGGTTGACAAAATCTGTCATAGTGCTGGACGTGGTTCACTGGATTTCAAGAGCATGGCCCAAGACATCGGAAGACACCATTAGGAAGTTCTTTGCCTCCTGTGGTTTTGATGTTGGCCTATCAGAGAGTAGATCGATGAGGAGGATGACATTCCCCTGGTTAGACTCATGACCACTCTCTCTCACCTGACATGACGACAGCAGATTTTGTCGAGAGTGACATGGCCATCCCTACAGAAAACTCCGACAACCAGGAGTAAGAGGATCAGCTGTTGGCGGCAGCAACCAAGAAGACAAAATGCTGTCCTCCTCCGACAAAGAGACAGAGGTTAGAAAGTGTTGCAGAGAAAATCATTCTCGAATCATCAATTTTGAATAGACAAACCGAGATGTCTGATTTTTTTCAAATGTGTTCAAAAATATCTAAATAAAAGTGACAATGAGCTGAAATCTTTGTCTTGTGTATTGTATTGTTAATGAGTGCAGTATTTGAGAGTAACTGACACAAGAATGTTCAATTCTAGTTGGACCCGTGAAGGTCCCAGGGTAGAATAGGCCTTCAGCAACCCATGCTTGCCATAAAAGGCGACTGTGCTTGTCGTAAGAGGCAACTAAGGGGATGGAGTGGTCAGGCCCGCTGACTTGGTTGACACAAGTCATCGGTTCCGAATTGCGCAGATCGATGCTCATTTTGTTGATCACTGGATTGTCTGGTCCAGACTCGATTATTTACAGACCACCGCCATATAGCTGGAATATTGCTGAGTGCGGCGTAAACCTAAACTCACTCACTCACTCACTCACTCACTCACTCACTCACTCACTCACTCACTCACTCACTCAATTCTAGTTGTTTATAATCTTGTGAGCTCTACAATTCAGCATGCTGTTCAAATTGAATTCTTTCTTCAGTCCCAATGGGTGCCGGTTTAGACAGCTTAAAGTGTATTACCTTGTGTCACAGCTAATCAAAACCAACTTAAATATAACGGAAATGACTTCATGGACAATCACTCATCCTGTGCTGACAGTACAATACCACTCCTGTATTGACCATACATCTTGATAGCAATCAATGTTGTTTTCATCACGCAAGCAAGTTTTATAAATGTGTTTTATACGCACACATGTGCTTTAAACTTTTTGCATATTTAACATTATGAATGGTTAATTGGTATGCACTAATTATATTTCAGTGCATGGTTGGAAATTTTCTATGTATATTTTACCCAGATATACAGCTTATGTGGACCCCTTTTCTCTTGATAAAGGGTTGACTTATCGGATTAACTGGCAACATGGTCAAGCTAGGGTTAGCTTGAAACTGGTACACTAGTAGTAGTGTAGGATCAGTGCTAACTCCAGTGCTACATCAAACCTGTAATCTAAAAATGGTCTGCTGCAGTATTTAAAGGGGAACAGCTCACAGTCATCTACTCAGTGTTGTCTTGTTTGCCCAGGGCACAGTCCCCACAATTCCAGTCAGCAATTGGCTTAGCTACAGATGTGAACTCCATAACGCAGAGGAGGAGTCCCCTTGAATTGAATGTTTGCTGTTTTTCCAGGTTTCTCTTAATCAAACCTTTAACATCACAAAGTGGTCTGTGAAGTGTTTCTGTACAGAAACTGTAAAGCAGTTTAGTATGCAGCAGATATGTGTGCATGTGTGTTATACTTGTAAGAACGAAGTTTATTTCATATACTGAAACCAGGGACAAACTTTTTTTATAGAAAATGTTCACATTTCAAATAATACACCAACTACAACTCTTTAAGTCTCTTCATGATAAAAATCTTCCCATGTATTTGTCATCATTGACTTCATTATTATTCACCAGTCTCCGAGGTTGTCATGGATACATAGCTATCAGCTGGTATATTTTTGTTGTGTCAAGGGCTAATTGATCAATCTGAGACTGGGTTATGAATCCATACCTGATGTTGTCAATAAATTATTGATCTTTGGATTAGCCCTTACCATCTTGAATGATTAAAGCACATCAATGTACTTACATGAAAACGCCATATTTTGTTCCAAGGATGAGACAATAATATGTTGATTGACTACATGTTACTTGTGAATGCGCGTGGAGTAAGAGTAGCACCAGTTGTTTCGTTCAGCTGCCATCTTTCTGAATACTCAGGTGTAGGTGTATGTTTAGTTAAGACTTTTTAAGGATTACTGATTCTTGTCACTTGAAACGATGTTTAACAACTGTGGTGTCAGCACCATGGTTCATTTGTTTTGGAAAATTCTGCATCATGGGAGATAGCTAACGGCACCTTATCTCTTCCAGTTAGTGAGTTACCGTATATACCCGCATATAATGTGACCCATGGTATAATGCGACCCCCCTCTACACCCCTTCAAAACTGAGGATAAATCATATACCCTGTGTATAATGCGAACACGGATGAAGCACATCACTAGCGCCAATAAAAAAGTGTTTTGTCATGCGTTGTTTTTTTTATACGAAGCTTTGTGGAGCATATTACTCCAAAATGACCTAGAATGAACACATCCAATAAATACATGTTTTTCTTGCATTGTTGTTTTTTCTACAAAGCTTTGTCGAGTGTATAACTCCAAAACAAGTCACCAGTCTATGTTCAAACGGTGTGACATGAAATTGACACCCATAAAATATAAGTGAAGTCAAAGTTCAGTTTACAAGTGATTTATTTTGTACAGTTATGTGACCTTGTAGCAGAATTACAGGTCAGCTGCCGTGAATCCTTCAAATTCAGTGTCGGATTCATCGCCACACAAATCAAATCACTCCATGCGGCTGAATCCTTTATGTCATCATAAATGTAAACCAACACTGAAGCTGTTGGAGATAATTTGTGGTCTTTAAAAGTTTCTTAGCCTCCTTGAATGAAAACCAGTGTGACTTATTCTTTGCATTTTTTTGTTTCAGATGCAAAGAGAACAAAAGAGAAGATTTATATTGACCTTCAGACTCAAAATGCTTGTTTCCGGTCTCTGAATGCCACCCACCAGATAGGATGTACATGTATGTATGGGAATCACAGGGGCCGTAGGGTCTTTATGAATTTGTTTTTAATCATAATTTTTCAACCATTATAGTTTCATGTGTTTCTATTGGTTAGATTAGTCCACAGACATGTTGTATCAGCATAGTGTAGTGGATGGCAGAGGGGAGAAGTGAGTGAGTGAGTTTAGTTTTACGCCGCACTCAGCAATATTCCAGCTATATGGTGGTCTGTAAATAATCGAGTCTGGACCAGACAATCCAGTTATCAACAACATGAGCATTGATCTGCACAATTGGGAACCGATGACTTGTGCCAACCAAGTCAGCAAGCCTGTCCACCCGATCCTGTTGGTCACCTCTTACGAAAAGCATAGTCGCCTTTTATGACAAGCATGGGTTGCTGAAGGCCTGTTCTACCCCGGGACCTTCACGAGTCAGAGGGGAGAAGGCACAGAATATTCGAGAAACATTTCCAGCTACTTCGTTCTTAATGTGATTGCCACTCTGTGTCTTGTTTTGTAGCAGTTGATCATCATGGATAATACAAGACCTTATGTGACTTGTGTGGACTGTGTGTAACCACGGTAACATTTGTGTATGTTCCAGCGTCCTCCGAGGGCAACGTGGGTGTCCTCCACTACCTGGAGACACAGGACGACTACAACTGGATACTGAAGGATGGCCCAAACCCTCCCTATGTTGTCTTGATGAACTCACTCGAGTTCAACAGGTACACAGCAATCCACACAGTCAGACTGGATGGTGTCTAGTAGTGTAACTCTTGAACCAGCCTTGATCAAACAGTCCAGCTATTTACACGATTAGCATTGATCTAATCAGGTGAAATATGCTGGCATCGACCTTTTGTCGGCCTCCTTTCACAAAAGACTGAGGCTACTAAGGCTACAGAATGTGAAAGAATGGGAGTTAAGGTTAATCTTTGTAAAGCTTGCCTCTTGAAAAGGTGAGATTTTGCGCCAAGTTTTAGAAGATGAAATGTTGTATGTTCCCCAGGGAGTTGAGATTGAAAATACTTTGTGCCATTGTGATGGACATCCAGCGATCAAGGGGAAAGCCCTTGAGCAGTTGAACCAACTGGATATCAGCGCTACACAAGTATCTAGTAGTATATTAGTATAGAAGTAGTAGTAGTTGTACCATCTTTATGGGGTGGATTTTGCACCATGTTTTCAAGGTGAAATGATGTGTTGTAGCACTAACCTTGACCTGCTGGTAGCCTCACAGCGAGTGAACGGGATACTGGTCATCAATGTGCTTGAGAATCAGACCTTGACCCCATTTCCGGACCAGTTCTCCGCAGACAAGTCATGTCCAAATGATGCATATGGTAAGTAACCTGGAAATGATTGTGACAGTTGAACTGTGGTGTACCTGCTTGACAACAAAATTTGAATTTATGTGAAATTGTTACCTTTAACAGAATCAAAATGTTGTGTATGATATGGTTATCATCATTCTTTGTCACCTTAACTTCTAAAATGCCCATCAAACAAGATTCAAATACTGCTCAGATTTGCAGCATCTCAGTAAGGCAAAGAGTTTGTTTGAGACAAACATCATATGGACATTGTTAGAGATAGTGTTATCTGTGTATTGGACCCATTTTCATGTGCATTGGTATCTTTCCCATCGGTTAAAGAAATTTTGGAGGAGATTTAAAAAATATCTTTAAGAATGTGTACTAACCAAAACATTACTTGACTGTAGTGGTGAAAGATCTACCTCTTTGAAATGTGTAGTGGTGACAGATATACCACCCTGAAACATGTGGTGGTGACAGATATACCTCCCTGAAACATGTGTAGTGGTGACAGATATACCTCCCTGAAACATGTGTAGTGGTGACAGATATATGGCCCTGAAACATGGGTAGTGGTGACAGATATACCTCCCTGAAACATGTGTAGTGGTGACAGATATATGGCCCTGAAACATGGGTAGTGGTGACAGATATGCCTCCCTGAAACATTTTGTAAGGGTGACATATGCCTCCCTGAAACGTGTAGTAATGACAGATATACCGCTCTGAAATGTGTAGTGGTGACAGATATACCTCCCTGAAACGTGTAGTGGTGACAGATCTACCTCACTGAAACCTGGTCCAACTAAACATCTGTTTGGAATAAATGATGCTTGGAACATGCTGACAGTCAGGGTTGCAAGTGTTACCATGGTTACTCCTGTAGTGCTGCTTTGTTCATCATGATGCTGCATTGTGTCAGGTATGTACCACAACAACAAGAACTACAGCAGCTGCAAGAAGCAGAAGTGGAACGTGGCGGGCACTGACGTGGGCATGATGTTCAAGGACTACAGCATCCCAATGTTCTCCCTTCCTAACGAGGATGATGTCAGCAAGCTCATCAATATGGTTAGTTGTTGTCCACAGAGCATACATGTATCAGCAGGATTCTTCAAGTTCAACGTTTCATCAAATGTGTAATAATGAAAGCAAGCATGAGAAAACTCACTGCATCAAATTACCTCACAACAATTCGTGGAGCCTGAACCAAGTCCTGGATGGTTATCAATATGTGGCTGAAACTTTGTCATTTTGTTTAACATTTGAAATGGATCAACTATGGATACACTGCAGGGAAAATGAACTCAAGGGGAACATTAATTTTATTCGTTACGATTGTAGCTTATGAAAAACATTGAGATTGAAGTATTCTGCGAATGCCCATAGCCCCTCCAAATACCAACTTGTTAAATGCATTGTGGTTATGACATTATTTACTGTATTACTTATCAAAGTGAAAATAAATAGTAGTCTTGTTGTCTAGCTTTGTGATAAATCTCTTGGTTAATTGCTACATTGTGTTGACAGTGCTATGAGAGATTCAACCGGCCCATCAATGGTGTCCCACGTAACTATCCACTATGTGCCGTCCAGCTGAATGACCGGATGGACGCAGCAAAAGACAGTGTGACATGTACCAGAAGGACAAACAGACTTACAAACCTGAGCAATCCCGTTCGCTACTGTGACCCTCTGGGAGACAAGAACATTGTGGCTACCGTGAAGACTGTCAACTCGACAGAAGAGAGGCCAGAGAAGTCGGTGATAGTGTTTGCCACCAAGGTATCGCTTTAAACTTCCACAGATCAACTAATATACTCACTCATGTACAGGTTTCAAACAAAACACTGTTCACAGTTGAGCTAATGTACCCTCTCATGTACAGGTTTCAAACAAAAAACTTCTCACAGATCAAGTAATGTACTCTCATGTGGAGGTTTCAACCAAAACAAAACACTTCTCACAGATGACTTCTCCCTCATGTAGAGGTTTCAAACAGAAAACGGCTCACAGTTCAGCTAATGTACTCTCTCATGTAGAGGTTTCAAACAAAACACTTCCCACAGATCACCTTATGTACTCTCTCTCTCTGTTTAAGTCTCTTCAAGGTCATTGCCCTCAGAGTTGTTAAAATCTCCTAGTCCACATGGCTCTTGAAGTATTTCTTCAACATAATTACATGTGAATATTTTGGTTAACTATCTGTGCATGACTGGATTGATGTAGGTTATGGCTACTGTCAGCTGACAATTTTTCATTTTGATTCTGTTAACAGGTTAGTGCATCAGTCTTGCCCCAAGGGCAAAAGTAAATAATTTTGTTTGTTTGCTTAACAAAGGGGAATCTTAGTAAATACAACTTGTCTCTCAGTAAGTACTTACAAACTTGAAATTCGTAGCAGTATTCTGTTTAGTCTGAAGTCAAGGAATTAACTTCTAAATAGAAGTGCTGTCAGATATGATCAAGGGGAGAGAATAGTGGCTGTTGTCATCTTGAATTGTCTCCCCTTGGCAAGACTGTCCCTTAAACCTCCATTAGTTCCACTGGGGAGGACTTTGAGGCATGGCCTCATGGGAGTCAGTTACTGTAGTTATGTTAGCAAAACACAAGCGCTTGTCTCATAAGGCAGCTGCTTTAACCAGAAACATGATGTCCTTTATCTCATTATTGGTCTGTCCTTTTCACACTGGTAGATTTTTCCTTATCCTGACTAATGGTTATTATGCTTATCTCCTCCCTCTATGTGAAGATAGTGGAACACTTGAAATCCCTTGAAGTTCCCTTCTAATTCAAGCAGACATACAATACACTCACCCATCGGGAGCCTTCCTTTCCCACCAGTACATGACCAACCAAGCTTGTCACTTTCTCCTTCATTACCTGATGAGGGCGGTTCAAGGCAATACGGCAATAAGTTTTTGCTTATTTTTTGGTCCTTTAAACTTACTTGTGTCGTATTCGGTTTTTGGATTGTAATTATTATCATCATGATGTAAAATTATTGTTGAAATTTGTACAATTTCATGTGTTTTGGACACTTTTCTTCAACTTAGGCTTGGCCTCAGCTGATGAAATTGTGCTCCCAGTGTCAGTTACGTCTGTCGGTGGTGGATCTGCATATATAATAAGTCCTTCATGCAAACATGCAAACCTATTTATTCTTCCACTGTTCGCTGTGAATGTTATAAGAATTTATCTGGTTCAGTATTTTATATTTATATACTGTTCAGAGGCGTGCTAAGGACAAACAATGTAGGTTCTCTGAAGTCACGTCTAATAAATTGGTTGATTCTGCATCTTCACTAATACTTCCTAAGGTACAGATCATCAGCACTCCTGATCAAATTTCAGCATGTGTTAGACCTTCATCAATTATGTTGACAACAACGCTACAACCTTCAGAGAGAGTACTGTACATCCTCAAGACTAAGCCTTCAACTACTAGGTCATCGTTGACACAGTGGTCCAGCTCTTCTACAAAGTCCTTCAGCGACGACATCGTTCCACTCGACAAATGAGTTGTGCAGAACAAGCCTCAGCGTCTGTGAGACCTTCATTAAATGCATCTGCAACAACGCTGCAATTTTCAGAGGTCTACTATCAACGCAGACATCCACAACATCTACACTCAACTCGTCAGATGCTTCTCTGCAAATCTACAGTCACTTCATGGGCTGTACCCCTCGACTCCTCATACAACAGTGAAGTATCCGAATCAACACATCCTGTCCTTAACACTCGAGAACTGACTCGGCGACTGCTTGCAAGCACCTACAGCACTTCAGCAGGAAGGGTTCCCAGCATGCTTCATCAAGACACTGCAACTTAAGATACTGGTCATGAACGTTGAACACAGGCCTACATCCTTCACAGGAACATGCACGTGTGCATGCATGAGTACATGTGGCGATTGCGAATTTTTCTACTAGACTGACAGATGCGGAAGGAGCAATCCAACATTCGTGGTTTAACGTCAGAAGATTCCAACTTCGAAATGAATAAGATGATTTTATCTTCTCTACTTACTTCGCCAAAAGATCAACTATTCATCTCCAAACATCTGGCACTTACATCAGGTCGTCGTACACTGGCAGGGAGGAATTCAACAAGATTACTTTGATGCTTCATGGAACCTGGTTACTACAATCAACCTGTACCAAGGTGAGCAGGCGTTGAAGTTGCTTCACAATGTCTGCATAAGATGACAATGGTATTTTCTTCAGTTGAAGGACACTGACACATCTACCAGGAGGACAGATTACCAATGTCATTATTAAGCAGCATAAGTTACCACGCGCTTCTACTCAGCCAGTTATACACATGCTCTCTCGTGTATCTCCGGGACAAGCAGAACAGTAAAGTTATGGACAAGCCAAATGCGAGCAAGTGAATCACTGACTGCACAAGATTTCATGATGATCATTTGGCTGCAACACCAGTTTATGTCTCATCTGGAATCTGATTGGTCCTCGAGAAACAATGCCATGCAGAGAATGAGGCTGTTATTCTTGCGTCAGGAAGTCGTCTACAGATATAAACACTTCCCATGTTAGAAAGGTTGCATTTACGACCCAGATAGCAGTCTACAGCATCATTTGATTTCCAAAGGCATAGACGTCTTCTAACAGCACATTCAACGCTGTTTATCTGGAGGCTTGCAGCAACATACGACAGTTTCTGCCGCAACAGCCAGGCAGGTATAAATAGATTTCACATGGATGACAGCTTGCTCACAACTTTCAGTGTTGGCAATCTGAAGAGGAAGAATGACGCATCTTCATGGGATATCATCAAAATTACAATACCAACATCTTCATTACACATCTTCATACTACCTCACCAACTGTTCCTGCAGCAATGAGCATGGTGTACACAGAACGGTGTAGTATTACTGGAAGATTGCTGATGAAGTCAGATTTGGATCTGACGCAAGTTCTTCATTCCGGGAAATGTACCTAGTGTTGAGACAAGATTCAAGCCTGCCTTGGCAAGTTCTACACTCTTCTGAACTGCAACAGTCATCTCTATGTAGAAGCGTCGATACATGGTCAGGGTGCCCACATAGACAATGAAGCTGCAGCAGGAATTTGGGCAGGCAACGAATGCCCTGTGCATATGAACCACCTGCCGATGGAAGTTGTAATCAATGCAGTTCGACAATGATCAACTGCATTGAGGAACAAACTACTGATGGTCCACACCAACAACTCCACAGTAGCATTGTACATTAACAAGCAAGGATCAATATGATTTCACATGTTGCTACAGCTAACCTTTCATCTCTTAGACATCGTTGACGACTTGAATCTCTACATAAAGGCATACCACATCCCAGGTGTATGCAGCATCATGGTAACTAGGCTTGTTCAAGCTTGAAGACACAGACGCAGATTTAAGGCACCTGCTTGGAACTTGAATGTTGTACTCCAACATTTCACCAAGGGCACTCAGAGGCCTCTAGATCAGACCTCCTTCAAAGTGTTGACACAGGAAACACTGTTTCTACTCACCCTGGCAACATCAGCACAGACATCAGAAATACGTGCTCTGGACATCAGTCGTACACGATTCCACAGTGATCATCGTGATCTCAAATGTGATGGAATTTTATTGCCAAAAATGAACTGCATGGACAACTGGTACGACAATTCCACATCTCAGCATTATTGACAGTTCTCAGACCACAAGATTTATCATTATCCCAGTCAGAACATTGAAAATATACCTACTGTGCACTAAGTCAAGGAAAGCAAAGTTGAAACACCTAGTCATCCTACGATATACTGAGACATCTACAGAAGTATCCGGCTGCTCTATCTCAGTATGGATGAGATCTGTTATGCTGAGGGCCTACAAAGCAGCAGGACTTCAACCACCGCAAGTCCCAGTTCACATGAAGTAAGAACCTTAGGTTCAACACCTGCTTTATGTGGAAATTGCTCGCTTACAATGATAATGGAGGGCTGCTTCTGGAAATCATCACATGACAGAGCCACGGAGGAAGTCTCTGGCATTCGCCAGTTTGGGCCATTTGTTGTAGCTAACGATTCCACAAAGGCGCTGAGTTACACTCACCCCTTTTTTTGATGTACTCTCTGATTAGGACATCATGAAGAAAAAGTTGCTATAGATATCTAGTTGGAGGAAGAAACTAGTATATCTATAATCTCACTCTTTGTCACGTGACTGTAGAGACCATGACGCTCAGCAGAGTGAAATAGTTGAGAGTCCGTGCACACATCTAGAACACTCTAGCATGCATGATTATGACCCTGTACTCATAAGGAAGATACTTGTACATGAAGAAGGGTCACAACTGAAAACTTGACATACGGTTGCATTAGAGTCTTGCAGGATACTAGCTGATCTATATATCACCATGTTCCAGTCAACAAATGCTTCACGAGAAGACAAGTTCAATTGGATTTGATCTCCATATCTCACAAATGAATATTGGAAGAACAGGACCGACCTACTGCCATCATAGTTCCTGAAGCGGGGACAGTACTGGACATACTTATATGGTAGTCAACAGAATCCAGCATGGACTGACCCATCGCCGTTTTCGTCAGATTCCCTATGCATGATTTGCATGAGTCAGGATAAGGAAAAATATGTAATTTTCTGAATAAAATTCATATTTTTGACGTATCCTGACTCGTGGCATCAGGCCCTCCCTATTGCCCCTCTCAGGCGACTGGAGAGGGAGGAGATAAGCATAACAAGCATGAGTCAGGATAAGTATAAAATATCTATATAATTCAGAAAATTACATTGTGGATGAACTTCAGTCAGAGGAGAGCACTATATTCTTTTGCTACTGATTCTAATGTAGTTGGCTCCAAAGTTTAATCAGATTCTCATATTCATCACTACATTCAACAAGACAAAGCAAGTTAGTGCTCCAAAGTTTAGTCAGATTCTCATATTCATCAAGACATTCAACAAGGCAAGGCAAGTTAGTGCTCCAAAGTTTAGTCAGATTCTCATATTCATAAATACATGCAACAAGACAAGGCAAGTTAGTGCACCAGTTGATACTGTACCAATATACATACATTTACAGAGTGACAAACACAATATCAGATGGTACATGTCATATCACTTCAGACTGAACATTGGCAAATAGTGTCTGAAAAAAGTTATAACAAGTGCCATCTGAAATAGTATTATGACATTCAGTATGATGTACAATCTGAAATCGTGTCATGACGTGCAATCTAAAAAAGTGTATGACATGCAATCTGAAATTGTGTTGTGACGTGTAGTATCTGTAGAGTTTGAAGTAGTGTTCTGATATGAAGACTAAAATAGTGTTTTGACATGTAATCTGAAATAGTGTTATGACATGGAGTTCAAACTAAATTAGTGTTATGACATAATGTGCATTCTGAAATAGTATTATGATGTGTACAATCTGAAATAGCGTTATGACATGACATCTGAAATATTGTAATGACATGTACAATCTGAAATTGTGTTATGACATGTGACATCTGAAATAGTGTTATGATGTGACATGCAGTCAGAAAATGGGTTATGACATGTACAGTCTGGAATAGTGTATTGACGTACAATCTGGACGAGTGTTGTGACACAAGTGTTTTCTGTGTGACAGATGGACTCACTGGCAATGTTTCACAATGAGTATCCTGCCTCAGACTCCACGGTGACAGGTATTGTAACACTGCTGGCTGTGGCAGAAGCCCTAGGTGCAGTCAAACACGAGATCCAGAACAATTCCACTGCCAAGGACATCATGTTCACCTTTTTCCAGGGGGTGAGTCAGTGACACTTTCCACATCAATTAATACACAATTTCATTAGAAATTTGTTGTGAAAATCAGCCTTGACAAATTTCTTGGTATGTTGTTTTTTCCTGTTTTTTGCCTTCAGCTTCTTATTATGTTGACTGCCTCTCAAGAGTATACTTGTAATAATTCAGGTCACATTTGACACTACCAGTTATCTTGTAGCTACATCAGTGGTATTTTAAAACAAGTTTCACATATAGGCAAACAGGCACAAGAAACAAGCATCTCATGGCGTTCTTTGTTAATGCCAGAAAAAGGCTTAGCCTCAAGAAAAAGCAAGATGAGCTGGATAGCTGTATGAGTTGTTTCACCCTCCCGTGTGTGGCTTCATGGACAGAACTGTGTTGCAGGAGTCATTTGACTACATCGGCTCCAGTCGTATGGTTTACGACATGGAGTCCAACTCTACCCAGTTTCCCCAGGAGATCAAGAAGAACGTTGTCAGTCTACAGGAGATCCGACTGGAGAACATACACAGCTTCCTGGAGGTCAATCAGGTCGGGCTGCGAGATCAGGGCAAGCTGTGGATACACACCGACCCCATCACCAGACCCAAGCTGGAAGACCCCACTCAGGTAACCAGGACAGTGTCTCAGTCAGTATCTCACTCAGGTAACGCTCAATATCTCACATAAGTAACAGGGACAGTATCTCACTCCAATAACAGGGGCAGTGTATATCACAGGTAACAGGGACAGTATCTCACTCAGTATCTCACTCCGATAACAGGGGCAGTGTATATCACAGGTAACAGGGACAGTATCTCACTCAGTATCTCACTCCGATAACAGGGGCAGTGTATATGTTACTCCAGTAACACTTAGCATCTCATGCAGGTAACGGCAGTGTCTCTTGCAGGTAACAGGCAGTATCTCACACAGTATCTCAAGCAAGTGACAGGGGCAGTAATTCACTTAGTATCTCACTCATTTAATGGGCAGTATCTGTCTCAGCTAACATGGGCAGTATCTCACTCAGTATCTCCCTCAGGTAACACTCATTATCTCACACAGGTAATAGGCAGTGCGTCTAACACAGGTAATAGGCAGTATCTGATTCAGTATCTTGCTCAGGTGACAGGGACAGTATGTCAGTATCTTACTTAACTGTGGTAATATATTTGTTTCAAGTCAAATAATCCATGGTGATTATCCTTGTTTCTGCCTTTTATATTGATCTAGTATTGTGCAGATATTTACAGCACTACCGGGGATATACTCTTCTGAGGTTTCTAGTTTCTCTTTACACAGCTCTCTGACATGATCAGTTCCCTGAAGACCATTGGCTCATCACTGAATGTTCAACTCGACAATGTAACAGATGATATGCCGCTCCCCCCAGCCTCCGTTCAGAGGTTCCTGATGAAGGCCAATATTCCTGCAATCGTCCTGACCGACCACCAGAAGGAGTACACCAACAAGTCAGTATGTCTCCCAGAGCACTTGAAGACCTCATGTCGCCATTTAGCCTCAGGTTGTGTGATGTTACGTCTCATTGTATGTACATGAGCTTAATGGTTGACCTTCAGCATTGTTATCTTGATTTTTGACCTGCACCATTGTTATCTTACTGGTTGAGCTGCAGCATTGTTATCTTGATTTTTGACATGCAGCATTGTTATCTTAATGGTTGAGCTGCAGCATTGTTATCTTGATGGTTGAGCTGCAGCATTGTTATCTTGATGGTTGACCTGCACCATTGTTATCTTACTGGTTGAGCTGCAGCATTGTTATCTTGATTTTTGACCTGCACCATTGTTATCTTACTGGTTGACCTGCAGCATTGTTATCTTGATTTTTGACATGCAGCATTGTTATCTTAATGGTTGAGCTGCAGCATTGTTATCTTGATGGTTGAGCTGCAGCATTGTTATCTTACTGGTTGACCTGCACCATTGTTATCTTACTGGTTGAGCTGCAGCATTGTTATCTTGATGGTTGAGCTGCAGCATTGTTATCTTGATGGTTGAGCTGCAGCATTGTTATCTTGATGGTTGAGCTGCAGCATTGTTATCTTAATGGTTGAGCTGCAGCATTGTTATCTTGATGGTTGACCTGCAGTGCTATCATCTTGACACATTTCCTCCTTATGTTAAGCCAACATGTTTATTTCCACATGTTATCTTAATGGTTGAGCTGCAGCATTGTTATCTTGATGGTTGACCTGCAGTGCTGTCATCTTGACACGTTTCCTCCTTATGTTAAGCCAACATGTTTATTTCCACACTGGTTAACACCTGTCTCTCTCTGTAGGTTTTTCAATAGCCGCTTTGACCTGCCCAGCATGATTAATGTGACTGACCACGGCAACCAGTCAGACCCATCAGCTGACACACAGACCCAGTCTCTCACAGACGTCGCTACCACACTGGCTCACTTCCTGTACAAACTGTCAACTGGCAACACCGCCCCCAGCACCCTCAAGGCAGACAAGGACATTGTGAGTTATCAATGTTGCTGCAGTCATGTCTTCTGAACTCTGTCATCTTGATTCTGGTGGATCATATCTATATTCCGTCAGAGCTCCAGATAAGCTGTGTATTTGTGTATGATGGACTGTAGAAAAGTTGAAGTACGCTAGAAATATATGTGCTGACACAGTGAGTCTCTGTTGCTCCAGGTGGAGAGTCTCCTCCAGTGTTTTCTGTACAACCAGCACTGTGAGCTGTTCCGCAGGAGCATCGACCCAGATGATGCAGACAGCCTGGGTATGTTATCTTATCTCATCGCACTTTGATCATTTTATAGTGGAAGAAAACTTCAGTCTGATTGACTGATTGATATTACTTTGTGGTTACGCACACAGTATTTTACCTGATGATGTTTTAAGGCTCTTGAAGTTTGCTAATGATCACCACTTTGATGGGAAATGCATGAAATTTTAAATGGCTGTTAAAATAGCTGTAGAAAAGTGGCATGGAGAGGATGGTTGGCAGCTTGTTTTATGTGTGTTCCGTAGGATACAGATAGTCATGAGGGGATGGTCTGCAGCTTGTTTCATGTGTGTTCAGTAGGATACTGGTCATCATGAGGGGATAGCCTGCAGCTTGTTTCATGTGTGTTCAGTAGGGTACAGGTCATCACAAGGGGATAGCTTGCAGCTTGTTTCATGTGTGTTCAGTAGGGTACAGGTCATCACAAGGGGATAGCCTGCAGCTTGTTTCATGTGTGTTCAGTAAGATACAGATCATCATGGATGGGTAATATGCAGCTTTGTCAATTTGATTTTTGTTTTTCATTTACAGAAAAGGCGAAGAAGCCGTTTCCGTTCTATGTGAGTGTGAACGTGAACACAAATCAAGTAACGACTTTGACCCATCACATCCTGGCTCAGTACCTCGGGGAGGAAATAGCTGTTTCTAAAGATGCCTGCAAAGCTCCTGACACAGACAAGGTGTGTGAGGAGCTTAGAATTCTCATTCCACACATCATTGTAATGAAACCTCATTGAACTGACTCACTTAACTAAATTCTATTTTGTGTAACACCTTTGTGTTTTATTCAAATTTATTTTTAAAGACAGCATGAAGTGAGTTAATGTTTCATTAGGAACAAATGTACCAAACTGCTGACCTCCGTAGATGCCATAGATATATTTGAACAGTGTCTTGTTCAGCTGTGGCATTTTCTTTATATTTTACGTTCAACAAACATTGGATTTCTGTGTCTTATTGACTTCAATTGTTTATCATTTCTGCCTTTTAGACACATCAGTTTCTTTGGATTCAAGGAAACTTGACACAAAGTTCTACAGGCAACACTCGTGTTGGAGCCTGTATAAAGTCTACCTCCATGTTAACTCTAGCCAAGTCTCCAGCATTTGATATTGATGGTAAGTAAAACAGTTATAAGATATCCTAGATAAATGGCTAGAATTTTCATTAAAATGACTGCATGTTATCAGAAATGAGCGGGCCACTGTAACTTGACAGTGCCCTCAAATTGCTTGACGATGGGCTATTATCACGCCTATTATTAGGCAATATCAAGAAAGGTACCAGTATAAAGTCTACCTCCATGTCACCCCTGAAGATCACTTTAGAATTCATCTCCATTAGCTTCATGCTAAGAGGCAACCAATGGGATCAGGTGGTCAAGCTTACTGACTTGGTTTGCACATGTCATAGTATCCCATCTGCATATATCAATGCTCATGCATGTTGATCACTGGTTCGTCTGGCCCAAACACAGTTATTCACAGACTGCTGCCTTATAGATGGAATATTGCTGAGGGCGGACTCACTCACTCACTCACTCACTCACTCACTCACTCACTCACTCACTCACTCACCCACCCACCCACCCACTCACTCACCCACCCACCCACTCACTCACTCACTCACTCACTCACTCACTCACTCACCATGTTAATGAGGTGAAGATCAAGCCAGTTAGCTCTTACTGTTCAACAGATTGACTGTTTTCCCCTGACAACAAACATTGTTTGGTGGGGCCCTGACCTAGTGTGGAGATGTGGGTGAGTGATATTGATGGGTTTGTTTCAGGCTATGACTGGCTCTCTGGGACCTACTCTACATGGACAGAGAGTGTATGGGAACCTCTCAAAGTCAGGATATTCCTCGTCCCTAGTCAACAGTTCCAGGTAATAGCAATTCTGTGTCATTTCTCTGGGGTTTTTTTTCGATGTAACATCATTTTCTCAGTTCTCTTCCACATCTGTACAATATCTGACACGTTTCCTGCACCAACTGCCAATAGGCAACTTTCTCCTCAACATTGCTATATCTGCTACACTCAGTAGGTAGGGGCTGACTAAACTGACAACTGATAGGGTAGAAGACTTCAATGGGACTAACTTCAGTGACAACTCACAGAAGGTGCAGAATCTAGTCCTAGTGAAAGTATATGTAGGACAAGGACTGCTTTGGAAGAAATCTGTTGCCAGAGCATTGAGAATGAGATGTATCAGTGCCAGGTTTTTGCCATTCTTCTTCCTCCTTGACAAAGTAAGAGGACATCAGCTGTTTGTGTATCCTCCCGTATATCTATTGTAGCTTCACAGATTGTATGTATGTAAATACCTGCTGCTGAGATGACCTTGAACCTCAGTGAGTCTTGTCAGAATCATATTTGGAAAGACTAATTCATGGATTCTGTTTTGAAAGTCTCATGATCATGTTACTCAGGTACATGTGTGCTTTCATTTGCTTTACACGCCCCTTCAAATTGTATCGCACCTCTGAACGAGACAAGATGTGTCATTAATTAGCTATACAGCAATGTAACAGTAATCATCCCCCAACTGCTCAGCTTAAACCTGTATTTGGTATCTGCTCTGTATATTTGGTGTTGCCATGGTTACCTTGTTACCTATACACGTACCAGTGTCAGTTATTGTCATATGCTTTCAATATATTGAATTAAGCCATGTATTTATGCTGTGTAAATGTGTATATACTTGTATGAGTTGCTTATGATGTTGAGAAAATTTGTCAAATTCTTGGTATGAAATGTTACTGAATATAATCCGCAAAATGGACTCTTTTTAACTTGCTTTGGGAGTGTTTAAATAGTTTTGTAATTCTGTGAGTATGGTGGTGTTTCCATAACAGCATTAAAAGAAAATTGACATGGTTTATGGGACTTTGCCAGCAATTAGGCATTTGAAATGACTACTGAGATTTGGCAGTCCATAACACATGTGGGGGCAGTTTTCATCAAGTAGCATCTGCTACTCTGATGTATTCATTATTTGATTATTTGAGATAGTCTTAACACCTTCATAAGATAATGTTTTCATGACAACTACTTTGCTTTCAGGTTTTAACCCTTTGTGTTGGGATAGCCATTCTACTAGTCTCAATGATAGTAGTATATTTTGTCAACGGGAGCGCAGATGTAATATTTAACACTGGCTCAAGCCAGACGCCACAAAGTTGATGAAAGCAATGTAAGCCCTGATCTGATGTCTCCGGAACCGTAGACCTTGGGTGGTTGGGTACATTCTCAGCATGGCTTCCTTAGTTTTACATGCAAGCACTGCCGATTTCGTACATGAAGCATTCAGCCACATAATTCATTTTCATTTTGAACATCTTATTTTGTCTTAAACTTTTGCTTCCTAGATATTTTAAGCATGTTCAACATGCTTTGACATAATTCAGCATCTGCTTCCACCTAGAAACTTAATCAGTGTCACCAGTCCTCACAGAATGTTTGTAATAATAGTTGATTAGATGTAGAGTTTACTTGTTTTGTTACTGATGATTTTACTGGTAGTCAAAAGCTTAATGACCTAAACCCCTGCTTCAGTGAGTTCTGTAAATTACAACACCTGAATACTTGATACCAGCTACATCACCTCAATAACTGACACCAAGGGCTACTACATCACCTTGATGCTTGACACCAGGGTTAGCTACAGCCCCTTGACACCAGGTGCTGCTACATCACCATAATACTTGACACCGGGGACTGCGACAGACACTTGACACCAGGTGCTGTGACATCACTTTAATATTTGACACCAGTTGGTGCTACATCACCTTAATCCTTGACACCAGTTGCTGCTACATCACCTTAATCCTAACACAAGGGGTTGCGACATCACCTTAATACTTGACACCAGGGGCTACTACATCACCTCAATGCTTGACACCAGGTGCTGCAACATCACCTCAATACTTGACTCTAGGAACTGCAACAGACACTTGACACCAGGTGCTGTGAGATCACTTTAATATTTGACACCAGTTGGTGCTACATCACCTTAATCCTTGACAACAGGTGCTGCTACATCACCTTAATCCTTGACAACAGGTGCTGCTACATCACCTTAATACTTGACACCAGGGGCTGCGACATCACCTTAATACTTGACACCAGGGGCTGCGACATCACCTTAATACTTGACACCAGGTGCTGCTACATCACCTTACCATACTGATGGGTGTAACTATTTCTTCACCTTAAACCAAGTAGATATGGTATTTCTCTATATCTCTGCATAATAAGTGTGACGTCATGACACTATTGCTGCTGTTGTCTCCTATGTAACTGTTTGTTTAGGGTCTCACCCACAGAAAGGGGATAGACATTATGTTTGGTGGCCGCAGGTAGTGTGTGTAGGAGATGACAACCAGGGGCTCCTTTCACGAAACAGCCTTAACGAAGGTTAACCTGAACTCACATTCTTTAATATTGCACTAAGCTTACCTTAGTGACTTACGATCACCTTACTGCTTTATGAAAGAAGGCCCTGGGAAGAAGATTTACATCTGGGAAGTCCAACTTGATGAGGATGTACCTCAACAAAACCTATCTACGATTCCAAAATCTGTCTATATGTGGTGTCCGTCATGACAACAGCTGTCTCCCTTAGATAGTTGTCTTGTGGGAGGAATGTGCTCAGATGTTGCGCTTGCAAAATGAAAGACAAAATGATTCTTTTGCATGGCTTTTCACCAACTTGAAACATGATTTCGCTTCTACTAACAGCATGTTGGTTTACTTTGTCCTGAACTGAGTTAGTCAGACTGTTTCAATAATAAACCCTGTCCCCACAACATTTAGTATCAATGAGATTATCTGATAAAAGCAGGCCTACCTAAATGTTATTCCTTCTCAAGCAGTTTCCAAATTTTATTCCATGTTTAACACAGAACAGAAGCTGATATCGAAATGAAGCCTGTATCCGACATCACTTTTTCGCATAGTTTTGAAGAACAAGGTGTGAAAGATATACTGATCATGTTTACAATCTGACATGCTCCGGACATTTTGAAGCTTTTGATGTTGTTTTGTGACTGTTGTTTAGTAACATGGCAGCTGAGTAGTTGCTGTGGATTTAGTTTTTCTGGTTTTAGTTTCCTGGGATTTAGTTATAGCTCGGAACTAGAGCAAGGTGTGGGAAAACCTGCCATGCCATGTTCTGTCAACATCTTGTCTAGATATATACTCTATATATATACTTGTCTAGATATATACCCAGTATTGGATTAAAATGTAATTAGGGGTGAAAAATGTGTCTCTGAAATAATCAAATACATGTATTTCTGAAATGTAAACTGAAACTGAAAGCAGGAAGTGTTTTGTATGTTGTTCATATGAAGTTCTTTGTGAAAATTCATTTCAAACACAACACTTTTAATCACATACCATGAATCTCAAATCACTTATGGCCAGCTAACTCTAGCCAACTGATGGGTTTACACGAATACATTCACACTATTTCACTCTATCCTGTATTTATATGAATATTTTTACAACAGTCTATGTTTATGTGAATACATTTACTGAATTCACATCATGCTGTGTGCGTGTGAAAACATTCACTGCATTCTGTGTTTATGTGAATACAGCACTCTGTATTTGAGAATACATTCATGTTTTGCTGACCCTTGAAGTTCCGAGGTAGAACAGGTCTTCAACAACTCATGCTTGCCTTAGAAGACGACTCTGCTTGTCGTAAGAGGCGACTAAGAGGATCAGGTGGTCAGACTCACTGACTTGGTTGACACATGTCACCGGTTCCCAGTTGTGCAGATCAATGCTCATGCTGTTGATCACTGTATTGTCTGCTCCAGACCCGATTATTTACAGACCGCTGCCATATAGCTGGAATATTGAAGGGTAAAAATTAATTCACTCACTCATTCTAGTGATGTCAGTCACTGGATTGTCTGGTTCATTGTTACCTGACCACCATCATTCAGCTGGAATATTGTGGAGTGTGGAAACAGACAACAGATGACCACAGCTTATGTTTTTACTGTAAAGTTTGATCTAAACCAGCTCATTTCACCCTGGCAAGCTTCTAGTAATCTATGCAATTAAATATGTGCCCTGTTGTCACTGACTGGTAGCCAAACTATGTGTCCAGTGCTGTGGTCAGTCGTTGTAATCCCTCTTGCAGTAGCCAGCTTCATCACATCTCTGACCAATGAGCATTGGCAAAATCTCTTCTACAATCACAAATATACTCATGCCTGCCAGTATTACATACGCCTCAACTTTTTTTGAATATCACTTATAGGATGTAACTTGTTCAGAATTTGTGCATATCAGTGTTTGTTTGAACATTAACCCATTAAACACTTTGACAGTGGAAGTAAATGTTTGCTTTTAATGTAGCGGATGCTTCTTAAATACATGGATGACATTTACCATTGATCAAATACACATGCAAAAGAGGATGTTCAGTGCTAAATCAATGGGTATCTTATTAAATGAATTAATTTGTCTTGTGATCCGTTGGTAAAAGTTAATTATAGTGTACATTTTAGATTATTGTGTACAGTGAAAGCTGCCCAAATCGGCATCTGTCCAATCTGGCAAAATGTCAACACCAGCATAAAGACTCAGTCCTGTTTAGTACATTTATCATCAGCTCTACAATCCAACACGTTGTCTAAACTGGATTATTTCTTCAGTCCCGATGAGTGCCGGTTTAGACAGCTTCCACTATATATATATTTTCAGAGGGCTAAAGGTGTAAACCAGATAAGCATTAGGCCATATTTTCATCATATGTTGTGTGTTTCATTGGCTTGATCAGGAATCATACCATCTTTGTGGTCCTTTGAAGCAGAACTGATTGCACATGCTTCTTATGGCGTGAACATTTTCTGTTTCAGACTACAACTTTAAGTCTTGGGGTTGTGATCATGCTGGTGTCTTTTGTCATCGTGTACTTCATCAACGAGCAGTCAGATATATTGTTTTCACACCCAACATCTAATAGATATTACACATATTGAAACTAGGTAAAAATCAACTTATTTTAGTCTTCACTTCGGTTATGGCAATGATGGTCAAGGTCATCTTGATAGTCAAGGTCATATCTTGCCATCTGTATGTCCTGTACAATGTTCATGACTCAGGTAAATGATCAGTAATATTTAGACAGTTTATAAATATTAGCCAGTTGTCAAACTTGTTTCTTCCCTTCATTTTAGTTTCATCTCTGTATTTCACTGTCTGAAATATACACAAAGAATTGGTATCACCTGACCAGGATGTCTTTTTCCATTTTAACGTTTGATGATAACCCTGTGCTTTTGGAGCTGCATCATCTGAGAACTAGCAGCTCCTGAACAGGTCATCTGGTTTTATCTCTCCTGATGAAATGTGCTGTTATGGCCAGATTTTGTGAAACTTGTTTGATTTTTTGTTGGGTTACCATTGATTGTACCTAAGTTGATCTTCATCATTTGTGTTTGAAGTGGGTTAAACGGGGTTGCTCAGGGCCCACTTGCACAAAGCTTGTACATTGATTGTATCTCTCATTTAAGATTGCTTTGTGCAGATGGCACCTGAAACTACAACAAGCTGGATGAGTGGACAATCAACCAGAAGTACAACCATATTACAAAATGTCTGTCTTCTCTTGTTCAGAGTAGAAATATACTGCACTGTAATATGTCATTGCTCTAATAGCCATGCACCCTGTAGATGTACACTATGTGCTATAAATGCCTTACTAATTGTCTATGGGTAAAGGTGATTAACTGTAGGCAGTGTATGAAATGAGGCCTGTCCAACTGCCTGAGATGGGCATGATTTCTGATGAACGGTCTAAATTTACAGCTGGCCAGCCTGATGGCCCTGTCAAAATTTAGGAAAACATGTTCCAGTAACATTCATTGGATTGTCTTGTCTGGTTAAATCCATTCTGATGTCTAGCGGTGTTTTTGGCTTATTTCATTCACTGCTGAAAGCTCCCTCAAGGTTCCATATTTTCCTAGAACATTCCAGTCTTGCTTTGGGACCATATAGGTGTGTAGATATATAGAGGCATAGTTGGTAGTCTGTTGTCCTGTGTGAACATGGTTGTCAGGAAAGGCGGCACCTTTCTGGTGAATTCAGTTTCACATGAATATACTCAAATGATGATAAATCCAATGTCTTGGTTCTTTGATACCCTCATGTTATGGCTTTTTGGTCACCTGACAGTCGCTGTTTTTCTCACCAAGTACATGAACATCTGTAAAACATCTCTCACTCTTTAAAGATTGCTTTATCTTAAGGAACAAGTCATCATTGGATTAAATGTTTGTGATGGCACACCTCCCTTTATATTGAAAACATGGCTGTCCAAAAATGTGTGTCCAAAAGTATTTTATCAGACAAAACCATTCACTGAAAATAAGAGATACTGTACATTAATCTTCAGATATCATGTTCTATATCATAAAAGGCGACTATGCTTGTCGTTAGAGGCGACTAACTGGATTGGATGGTCGGGCTCACTGACTTGGTTGACACGTCATCGGTTCCCAATTGCGGAGATTGATGCCCATGCTGTTGGTCACTGGTTTGTCAGGTCCAGACTCGATTATTTACAGACCGCTGCCATATAGCTGGAATATTGCTGAGTGCGTAAAACTCAACTCACTCCCTCACTCACTTACTCGTGTTCTATATCATACAGACAAGTATGGGTTACATTACACAAGGGATGCCACGATACATCAATGCATCAATAATTGTCCGAAGGCAATACAATTATTGATACATTCAAAACTGTGTCGATATTTAGTTTTGAAAGTATCACTTTAAATGTGTTTATGTATCATTTACATATTTCAATTGCATCCTGATTTTCTCTATGTAATGAGTTATAAATGATTGTTTTTCATGAAACTAGAACTTTTTTTATCTTTGAGGATACAGAATATTTATCTTTTCATGAACAATTATAAAATATGAATTATTAATGTTCAAAATGTAACAAAATTTATGCAGTAATGCCACGAAAGTAGGTATCATGATGCGTATGGCATTGTGACAAAGGTGTCGGAATACGTGATCAATTCATGTAACTTATGTATTGTGACATCCCTACATTACACAGTAAGTAGAATATTTGGAGGGGAAATAAAGTGTATTGTAGTCATCTGACACTCTCTACCTGAAATTCTGACATATCATTTTCAACATAATAAGTGCTCACCACACTTTTCAAGGGTGGTCAGTTATTGTTAAAACTGTTGTCAGCTCTATGGTAATAATAAAATGTAATTTAGATGTCAGTGAAATGAAATATTTATTAATATTCCAAAATGTTCAATGTACACAAGAAAATATGAATCATCATTTGTTTCGGCCATTTATTAAGACTTCTTCCACTTTCGTCTGGAAGGGGGATGTCAATAAGGAGAGTACTGTTGGTTTATATGTATTCCATGTTTTCATGGACTGTTTAAGAAAACGAAACTGAATATATTTTTTCAGATCAACAGATACGGTTTTTAATTCCGAATGATTGACTAAGAAATACTCAGTTTATTCCTGGTCCTAGGTTTTCAAAGCTCTCCAAGTGTTAGGATGGTTGTAAGTGCAATACATTAAGGTTAACTTACAACTGTCTTAGCCGTAAGAGTGATTACAAAATCTAGACCCAGGATGATAGCACAGGGATGTGGAAACTGTTCCGGAAATAGTGAGTCATGTGTGAGCTATGTTGTGTATTGTACAGAGGGGAAACCTGTGGTGGACTGTGTTTTAAACAGCAGTAAGAGTATTTCAGGCCAGACCAATTTTATTTCTTGTTTTACAGATCTGCAGGTAGTTTCCTTTTAGAATAAGGAAAAATAAAAATTATAAATACATGTAGTATGTTTTTATTGGCCCAAAGTGTAAACTCACAAAGACATTGTTTTTGATTGTTTTTTTGTTTTGTTTTGTTTTTGCCCCAGATACACTTTATAAATTGCCAGAAGTAAGATACTTCTAATATTCAGAATTATTACCTGGACTGGTGATTTTACCTTTTCTTTTTTCGTCCCGCCTTAAAGTTTTCTGAAGACAGAAATCTGTAAACCAAGAAATGAAATTAGTCTGGCCTCAGTAAAGGTTAACAGATCAGATATTTATATGCTTTAGCTTTAAGTTTTTGATGTGTATTTCCATGAAACATTGTAGACCCTGCCACATTTACATGTTCGTCGTTGTGTTGTCATAGCAGCAAGTGTTGATTGAAGTACCATAAAAAACAGAGCATTGTGTTTGATAATGTCTTCAAGGTTTTATGTCTCACAGTGTGTATTTTATATAAGATACAGTGAAAGTTTGGGAAGGAAGAATTACAAAGCATTATGTCCAGAGTTAGTGTTTCGGTCATATGATGTAACTTGTAAATAGAATTCATGAAAACTGCTGACTGCTCTGAAACTTTCCAACTGAATTTTATGTTTGTCTTAATTGCAGACAGTTTCTTCAATACCTTCTCTTTCGGTGTTTTATTTTTTCATATAATACTCTTCATGTGCTGAAGGGGAGGGGAGTTGTGGACAATGTGTCACGACGGGTCTTCCTGACTTAGTGGGTGGGGAGTTGTGAGGAGTACCGTATTTGTTTGGGTTCCAGTCTGTTAGCATACATGTACTGTGTAGTCAGAGCATGAAAACATTTTTGATGACACAAAAACTAAAAAAAATGCTCAATCAGCGTTATTGTGTTTGTAGCTGCAAATTATATATAGTTGAGTGTACCTGTACATTCCATCATTCAGCTTTTTAATTATCCATAATTTATACATCTCACGCATGTATATATATTTACCATTGAAATGAATCGTTGTTGAAATGCATTTGTCCTGACAAGTCACTGAACCATCTTCATGCTTTTATGCCGTTGCCATCGATATAAAGTTTATGTTGTACATCTTGCATTGGAAAATGATAGTGTATATGTCCTGGTCTTGTGTTGTTAAGTGGTATAGTTTGTGTCATAGCAACTTTTTGTTAGGCTTTGTTTGAAGATTATATTTTCAGTCACCAGAATGTTTGGGCTTAGTTATGTACCTTAATTCCCAATACATGAAAAAGCAGAATTATCATTCTATTACATACTGTTATTCCAGTAATAAATCATTGCATATTTAATGGGTGGCCACTTTTTAAGCAAAGCAGTTGTATGCTTCTCCAGTAGTTTGAAGGATCCCATTTAGTTTGAGCTGTCTCAGTCAAAGCAGAGGCAGCTTCATGATGAAGAAGCAGAATCAAAAGCAGCTTTCCAAGAAAATGGCAGCGCAGGTTTCCTTTAGGTTTACTCAAGAGTTAGGAAGGAATCAACTAAATTTAAACTCCTGGAACTAACCCAACACAATAAGGTTATGACTTACAGGCAAAATATTTTGATCACTCTTTTATGTTCTGAAGACCAGTTTTTCATGTGTATATGTCTATTTTGTACATGAACATTTGTAAATATTAACATTTTATGGTCGAAAAATGTTCTCTTGTAAATAAAGTATCACAATGACCTTCAGTGTTGTTCTTTGAAGGGATATAAGCCCCCATGAAGTGACCTATTGCCTTAATATTATCATTTGTGCATGCTCAAAGTGCCAAGACATTATTAACCCGGATAACCTAAGCTGTGAGGTGCGAGGTTATTAGTCACATGACTTATCCCACCAGGTACCCACTTACTGCAGAGTGTATAGAGGCAGTTTTGAACAAACCCTTGCCTAAGGTGAGACCACGTGTCACTTGTTCTTCGTTGTGGGTGAGGAATGAAGTGCTAAAGACTCTGGAATCAAACTGATGAACACAGTTACCCATCCAAGGATTGTCCGTGCTCAAATGCCACATGACTCTTGCAATTGCATCACTCACACCCTCATAATGTCTGGTCATAAGACTGCTAGGTGACTATGCTTGTCGTAAGAGGCGACTGACGGGATTGGGTGGTCAGATTCACTGATTTGGTTGACACTTCGTTGGTTCCCAATTGCGTAGACTGATGCTCAAGCATGTTCATCACTAGATAGTCTGGTCCAGACTCGATTATTTACAGACTGTTGCCATATAACTGGAATATTTCTGAGTGAGGCATAAACCTAAACCCACTCATAAGACGGCTGAAAGCAGAGTAAAACCCACCTTGTGACATAACATAGGTGTTTCTTTTCACACTGTTACATGATGTTTTTCACAGTTACACAGACTACTATCGGATTATTTATCAAACTAATTCTACAGATTCAGCTTGATATGAGGCTGACACATAATGAAGTGGAACAGGTAAGGGTATCAGAGATTCCAGTCAGTTTCTGTCAGTCACTTTACTGCATTGCAATACTTGGGCAATCACACACTCTATAGCTTGAGTTTTGTCTAAGTTCACTTTACAATTTGCTCCCACATCAAGCTGACAGGTTTTAATATAGAGTATACTGTTCCAGCTGTATACCGTTCCCACCAAGATACTGCTGGAATACTGCTAAAAGCAACGTAAAACCATACTCACTCAGTCCAACCCCTCACTGGCAACATTACCCATCATCCAATACAATAGGTCATTGTACTTGATCTCATAGAGTAAGTGAATCAATGTTTCTGCTCTATGACAAGACACAGGTACAACTGATAACATTTAATGGCAGTAGGTACAGTTACAACAGTGTAAAGTTAACACATAACAAACATGACTATAAGAAGCTCACATTTCTTGTGGTCTGTCTCACTCTAGACTTAATGCAGTAATTGTATGACAATCTCTGCTCAACAGGGACAATTATTTACCTTGGATGTTAAGTATTTTCTACACAATTCATGGTTTGTTTAAAGAAGGTTAGACTGGCAAAAAGAAACAGTTAGTGCTTAAATGTTCCCCTAAATTTTGTTTGTTGATCAAAATACAAAGAGTACCAGTGTTTGGGCAAACCAGCTGTGAAGACAAGATTAGGGAAATACTTAGCCAGTCATAAGCTGATTTCAGTCATCAGTCCAAGTGAATGATATCCTGAATATCAGTAGCACCACTGGAGATCAATGATAAAACCCTGCTGAGAGTCATGCAGACTCAAGGTTATTGGTGCAGACACTTATTGGTTAAGCAACTAAATGCAGTTCCAAGAATGTTCAGACTATATCTGGAATTATGCTTATTTGTGAAATACAGTGTTAAAGCATCTACAGTTTCTACACAATAAAATCTGTCCAAACATAGTCAAGGACTATCAAGCTACATCTTGTACATCAAATACAATGAAAAAAAGAGGCATGGAATGTTACCATTCTTTTTCCCTCATTGAATTGTGGACCAAATCTTTTGTACAACAGAGCAGACCTAGATTCAGAACACCTGAAAATTATATGGGCCCAACAAGAAAAAGATTTCTACCTACATTTTTTTTGCAGATAACTAAAACAGCTAGCAACTGCATCAACGGCTTGTGGAACACCCAGCTACTTCAGACTATAATGCAAACAATATAGGACATCCACTCTTCATCTAGTGTATGTACACTAGTCAAAATAACAATCACTGTGAGTCTTGTGCATTTTCATCTAAGGCAAGCACACTTGGCATATATTTATGTAGTTGTAACTATCCAAACAGGGTTCCTGACATTTTCCTGAATGTAGTCAACAATCTAAAAGACCAGCTGTTCTTAGCTACTGCTAATCAATTTACTGAGAAGTGTCAAAGAGTATGAAACAAGTAACAAATAATTTACAATGATACTAAACCTGCAAGAATGAATGCACCATTGTAGAAAATTGATGCATACATAACAATTAAATTTTCCTCACACAAACTTCAACTCTGATCTTAATAAGCCGACTCTGGATTGTTCATCCAGTTTGCACGAATGTATAGAATGGACATTGCACTCAGATGGACTCACAATAATATCCAATTCACAGGATTATTGTTATGAAAGTTTCAGTTCTACATGTAATTATTACATCTTACAGTGCAAATCAAAGGTGAAATTAAGGTAAAATATTATACAGAAGCAAAAAATAGAACAGGTATATCCCACATTTTCCAAATTTCTTTTCATGTTGTATTAAACTGGCTGCGTAATGACCACAAAGAGGTTCTTTCATTGGTTTCTCTCTTAATTCATGACAGATGACTCACGCCAGGTAAACAGGTCTCATCACCAGCTCATTTGATTAATGTGAACTGAAAAGAAATTCACTCTAAATGAGAATGTAATCCCAAATCAGTCGTTGTTGGAAGTTACATAAAGTTATGAATCAAAGTTGGCCATGTCTTAAAAAGCATCTGATAAATATCATCATGATAATACTGAGGATATTGAAAGATAACATTATAACAGCCTCACAGGGGGAAAGCAACATTAGCATATTTCAAACAACTGTTTATTTCACATATTTTAACCCCCTTATGTGCAGGTCTACATACATCACAGAAAATAAATGTGGGTGATACTCCATCACTTCAGTAATGTGACAAGCTTGTTAAAATCACATATGATTTGAGTTAAAAATGACAATAAACAAGAGCACAACATTGACATGATCATTTCAAATATAGTACTTCCTAAAGCAATATGAGATTAGAAGACAAATTGTTGGAATAACATTACTTGAGCAACAAATTTACCATTAAGGGTAACACAACACAAACTCAGAATATACCAGTACCCAAAAGCTTATAGAAAATTGAATCAAGCAAAATCCAAGAATCTTAAATAAAAAGAGGCAAGAAGAGTTGTAGACACATGAACTTATGCTGAGTTTTGTTTCTTGTTCAATATTGATGTCAGTACTCAGTTACGTCAAGGCTGATGCCAAAACAGATCAGAGACTGATATTATAAGTAATGCTCCATTAGAAGAGTGGCACAGCATCAACGAAGTCACTGAGTAAGAGGTTACTAACAGGATCTGGTGGTAAGGCTCGTTGACTTGCTTGACACTTCATTGGTTCCTCATGCTGTTGATCACTGGGTTGTCTGGTTCAGACTCGATTATTTACAGACAGCCATATAACTGGAATATTGCTGAACTCACTAAGCTGAAGATCTGGTTACTGGAGAACAAATATGTAACTGAATGCCCTTGGGTTGGCAACATTCTTAAGGATCAGATCTACACTTGTTTGATACATCTTAATCTCATGTTACTGAAGGAATTAAGCACCTATTCACAATAGCAACAGAACATGTCTTTATGTTGATAATAAAAATATATCAGCATTGAAATAAAAGTTGACAAAATCCCCATTATATTAATGTAACCAAAGCTGGCTGGCCGTTCCAAAGTCTCTGAACACTACTATGGCACGGTGAAAAACATGGGTCCAGCGTGCCTTAGGACCGTGCCACTGGGATCTCTGTCCAACAAAATAACCATCACAACCATAGTTGAAGGTGGGGTGATTTGTTCACCCATGATTCACATGCTGCTGACTGGCAGGCAGGGGACGCCGGAACAACAGAACATGGGGCTCTGCAAGAGATAATGTTTGTAAATATGCAGGAAAATATGTAACTGCTTCTTTGCAATGCATTCTACTGATAGTGGGGACTTGAATATACTTTTATATTTAGCTAAATGACAGAGAGAAACTGATCTTAGCTAGCTGAATTCTCATGAGTCAGTTGAGTTTACATAATACAAAATCTGTGCAAACAGCAAAGGGATTTAACAAAACTAATTTGTTGCAACTGCACAGTGTTTCCGATTGACACAGAAGATGAATGCAGTTCTTGGGAGTTTAGTTGCCATCAGGAAAACTGGCAATCAAGAGCATAATGTAGCAAATGTGAATCTTGTTCACTATTTTCATTTTGACAAATATGAGTCAATCACATTTAGTTGCTGCAAGACGTTTTTAAATGAAGTCATTTGAGTTCTTGACAAACTAACATCTAGATCATATTTGCAACCATTTTAGTTCAAGCTCTAAAGTGTGGTGCAGAGGATCGTGTAGTGTTATGGGTTTGTTGAGTGCAGCACGGTGTAGAGATAAAAGAGGGCACAGTGCTGTGTGGTGTAGAGAGGAGAGTGGTGTGGAATGAGTAGAGGGTGGAGCATTCAGTGAGGAGCATGGTGTACAGAGTAGAGGGCGGTGTAAAGTGCGGCACGTGGTGAAGTGTGGTGTAGAGAGTGGAGTGTTCTAATGGCATGGAGTGTGGTGTAGACAGTGGAATGTGGTGCAGTCTGTTGTGCTCAGCATGGAAAGCCTGGTTACCTGGTGAGTGCATCATGTAGTGTATCCAGCCTGGTGACTGCTGTACTCCCAGGTTTCTCCACTCAGTCTCTGTCATCAAATGGTTTTTTGGTACCTGCTTCGCTATGTCTGACGGCAGGATGACATGTCTAGGAACAGCAAGACAATGAATAGAGCATTTCAAAGACTATTTGGTACTCTTAAGTGATTAAAAATACACAGAGGGTCCTGGGCTTTCATGCTGAATTTCAAACACAGATCATCTTATAACTGAAGGGCGATACCCAACATTCTGTGAATTCATGGTTCACACACGATCAGTTTTAAGACATTTTCAAAGATTTACATTAAGATCAAATTGTTTTGGGTTTGTTTCAAATTATTCAGAATTTCACTTAATTTCATTGTCAGACTGGATGGTTTGTGGAATCTTATATATCATCAACAGTCCACACACATTTCAATTTCCATCAGTCAAAATACTGACTTTTGACAGTTTTATCTGGATGTAGCATGAGACCCATATGTGATTCACGGATAGCATAGAGGCACTTAACACAAAGTGATCTCTGCCCTAAGACTATTGTAAACCTTTATAAAAGTGTGGGATTACAGTCACCACAGCACTAACAGCACAACCAGGGTCATAACAAAAACATTCACGAAAAGTTAATCCAATCATATGTTTTGTTAAAAAAATATTAACTAATGTAAATGAAACTATCTGTGACAGCACTATAATTATCCTATTGTTTTTGTTCATCCTTTGGTAATACTATGTTTATTTACCTGTATTCAAACTTTTCATCGTAATACTTCTCTGAGTAGGTGATTTGGTTGACAGGCATTTTGGAGAATTAAGTCTGAAAGAGAAATCTCCTGCTATTACTCATGAGTCAGTTAATTCAACAACTGAGACAAGCAGTTACTTGTAGCAAGCTGAACCACCCAACTATATTCCTGGGACATATTTGATGTCATGGAATAAAAAGGCACATATTTTGTAATATTTGGAACTGACCCAAAAAATCTTGGATTTGAATCCCACTTGACATTTTTTCAAGCAAGCAGAAAACAGCAAAGGCTCCTCTTTGTTTTACATCATTTGAATACATGTTGTTGTGGTTTTTTTTGTTTTACCTTTTTTCTTGTATTTTATTTTTGAATATATACATTATGAATACAACGAAATTGTTTTTGTCCCAATAAAGCATTTGTCCTGAAACCATACCTTCCTGGTGATAACCATTAAGAATGTATTAAGAATGTACAACTGCATAACTCTCTAACTCTGCACACAGGATTTTTGCCTTGAAAATTAATTGTTAATCTGTATAATTTCAGTGGGTTCAGGAGGAGAGGGGGTAAGAGTTTCGCTCGTAACCCCCATCCCATCTAAAACAAAAGTTACAAACTGACATGTATGCATACCTCACCATAAATAAACATTCGATAAACAGGTACAGGTATGAAAACAAATCGATGAAATTATTTCAGTGTTGGAATATTACACTGGGGAGGGACTCCCCTGGGCAAATTTACTATGTGAAAAGAGAGGGTTACAGGAAGAACTCTTTCCTCCATCCAAAACAGTCATTTGCGTGCCTTTCTGTTATATGGTTTGGAAATGAAAATTGTTATTTGTTTCACATAACGACTAAAATGAGTTAGTTGATGGGTGATGTCATTTTCAACAGAACAGATTATAAGATTAATACGAAATTGAATTTTACACTCACGAACACATTGTAAATTATGCAAATGTTCGCTAGGATGTGGCTGCAAATAGGATTATTTGATCATTTTCGTTATTGCAAGAGATTTGTATCGATATTGAAAATAAATCAAACAAAACACAAACGCCTCTAAAAGCCTTCCGTTGTGTTGTCATATTTTGTGTAAAATAACAAGTGCCCCGAATGACAGTCATCGCACTGAGAACGCGACGTGTGAGATGCCGTCTGCTTGAGATGTTGAGGACAGCGAAGAAAACAACATTATTGTTATCAAGAATGATGTCTCATCAAACACAAATGGTAACATGGGCTGCACAAACGAAGTTCTGGAAACACTGGTCAGAGACGTACACAATTATACCTATATGCACAAAATATAGTGCTGGTTGGGTTTGTTGACAAAATTCATGCGTCGCGCGCCTGCAGTTTGAAATCTCGCGGTATTTCACATCGTACGATAAATACTATTTGTAAGACACCTTTCAATATCACTAGTGTCGTTGAGAGGGTGTGAGTTCATTGCTACATATGTTTGCATGTGAAGTGTTTTGATATCATCCAGCAATGATATTTTAACCCGAATATCAGTAAAATATTTTATTTCTTGAAATGTTACATGGAATATAATCCAAACAGATAAGAAACTTTGCAGTAAACACCAGTTTCACGCTTCGAGCGTTCACTCGCGCCATTTGAAAACGCTCCGGGAACACACAAAGTGATGTTCATTCAAAAGGAATGATAAGAAACACAAACCAATACAAATGCTATAGTTGTAGTTGTCTACAGAATGATGTGTAAACAACCACAAACAAAATATGGATGCACAAAGGAATTACACCCAAACAAACCATACATCCATGACACCACCACCAAAACTGGAACATGCCATACTACCAGGAAACATGTTCGTTTGAGTTGTCACGCCTTTCTTGTCCGGTTAAAATCAAACAGTCGGATTATCTCTAGGCAAGATGTAAGTTTGCAAGACTGAATTCCCTTAAACAACAGGCACATCATTCCAGATGCTGTACATTCAGTTGGTTTCAACATCTATCCATGGTTCCCCATCTGGACGCTCGCTCATGATGACGTTATATATCCATGTGATGAACTCTAATGGCACCAAGTCAGTACTCTCAGAACACCTCAGCTTGGTTTTAATTTTTGTTAGATATATTTTTATTTTAAATATTTATTACAATTTTTGAAACATCCCATAATGCGAAACACACATAAGTACCAGGCCACGTGTTGCTTTTCGTTCAAGTTCAAATTACATAAATAAACTCGGACTTTCTTTTGCCCCTCAGTTTATTTTATTTCACGAGCAAGAAATCCAGCAACGAGAGGTGACAGACATTTGAGCGTACATGTAATTAAAAAATGTGTGCAACAATGTGTATACATGTCTGTTTTTCGTTGCAGTGCCAACCCAATGAATTGAGATGCATAGTCAGCCCTGTATCAACTCCTATTCAACCAGGGATAATCTACTACATGCAGTTAGAATCTCCCTGATTCAACAGTGCATCCTCTCCCCTAGAACTCGATTTTAACCAGCGCGATGCGCATTATTTAATGATTTTGCCCATGGCATGAAATAATAATTATCTATATTGCCGTCATATAGGTGTATTGATTCTTTTTGCTCTAAGAAAGTGTGTGTGTGTGTGTTTGAGAGAGAGAGAGAGAGAGAGAGAGAGAGAGAGATCTGGAAGTATGAACAGCTGTGGACTTCACCTCTAAATGAAATACATGCGAGTGTTTGACACAGTTCTCAACTGTTGTCAAGGGCAATACCCAATAAGATGAAATAAAAGAAATGTGACGATTGAAGTTTCGGTGGCGTAAATACAAAGTAAATAGTCGTCGACAAATACAATTTACAAAATGGTGTCATATTGGTATTTGTGAAATTAATATTATTCCACATTTCCGAAACAGATAAAACTCTGTTTACATCCTATTAATCTTGAAATTATATAGGTAGTAAAAGCTACTAAATTTTTGTCTAACTGCCTATACGGTTTACGTAAAACCAACGTTTCATTTCAGTTACAGTGATAGGAAAAATAAATTTCGCAAATTTTGTGTTCGTTTCAGTTTCCTTTGCTGATAATTTACTTCCTCCAGCAGACAAGATGGCGATGCTTTTGAGGTAGTAGCGATGTTGTCAATAGTTATTTCACACTTACCATTCACTATTTACTCATGAATTAAATAACTAGCTGTGTGCTCGAGCAGATCTCTGTAGTGAAGCACTAGTCAATGACTTGAAGTGCTAACTATCCTCTTGTAGCTTATGTGTTTGTTATGCAAAGCAACTCTTGAAGGACGTCGCTGTTTTTGTGTTTAATCTCATTCCCGTTGAAAATGAACCTTCTTTCTGCTGCACATTTGCTTGTCATGTTCTAAATTGTTAACGCACACATAATGCATTGTGTAATTAAGAAAAACAATTTTTGAGAGCAGCCGACTTGTTATTCACTGACCTTCACCTCTGTGACCTTGATTGGCGTTTTTGATAATTCGAAGAGCCCAATCTCACCCAGAGATGATCCAGTAAACCTTGGTCACGTCGAAGAATCAGATAGAAAGAAATACGATAAAGAAACTGGCCTCATTTATAATATTTTACTCAAAACGTAACATCTAACATATTCTGTTGTTGTTAAAGCGTTGGCTTGTCACACCCCACCTGGGTTTGAATCCGCAAGTGGGTACAATGTGTGAAGCCCATTTCTGGTGTACCACACCATGGTGTTGCTGGAATATTGGAAAGACTTCTGCCCATATGCCCCCTAAAATGTCATTGTAGGCAAATGATATCACCAGAATATATATTCCTCATCTGGTAAGGGAGGGTTTTAACATGTATTCAGTTGTATCTCAACATACTGAAATACATATTACTTTAAAAAATGCCACTCAAAGAAAGTTTCCTCATTGTAAAAATTGGATATGGGTGGAAGTCTTTGGCAGAATATTTTCTAACCTAGTAAAAGCATTGTAAAACCATGGAGTTCACATGGCACCAGTCAATATTCAGTGACTTATCTTCTTGTTTCTTCCATCACTCTATGTTATTGCTGTTGATAACAATAGAAAAGAACAATGTTATTTTTTTATTTTTTGTAAAATTATATAAATCTTCTCTCTGTAGGAACACATGAGGCACATTGGGTATGAGGAATCCAGTTGATCTGGCTGGTACAAGTGGTTAGAGTTTGATAAACATGATACAAGGTACAAGTGATTGACAGGTGTGGTTTGGGCTGCCCAGTTCCTAGCACATGTTATGAAGACTTGTTTCACAATTCAATTGTTACACCAGTGATATGTTGTATTACAGATCAGTGGGCAGGCAGTGTCTGCTGAGGCAGCATGCAGTCTTTGTCAATAGGTATGTATTTCCTAACATACTGACCACAGGCAACTTGTTTATTTGTATACACATACTACACTGGAAGTAATCCATACTTCAACAGGGCTCCAGAATTAGGCAGTATTGGCATATGTATGGATACAACATATGCTCGATACTGTAGGAAATGATTTAGGAAATGTAGCAGTTATTTAATACAGCAGTGGTGTACCGTCTTAGAATCAGTGTACAGTCCTAGAATCAGTTACAGCCATATTATTCTGAAAAAGTGACTCGTGAACGCCCGGGGATAGAAAGGCCTTCAGCAACCCATGCTTGCCATAAATGGGGTCTATGCTTGTCATAAGAGGCGAGTAACAGGATCAGGAAGTCAGCCTCGCTGTCATGATTGACTCATGTCATCGGTTCCCAATTGTGCAGATCAATGCTCATGTTGTTGATTACTGGATTGTCTGGTCCAAACTCGATTATTTACAGACCGATGCCATATAGCTGGAATATTGCTGAGTGTGGCATAATACTAAACTCACTCTCTCACTGAAAAAGTATTGTTTTATTGTTCAGTTTCCCACAATATAAGATAAATATGAAGTTAAACAATATAATATTATCTTTAGGAAAATATAAAGAAACACTGTTATCTCCATGGGAATCGGTTTTAGCATCTTCACTTGTAAGTTTACAAAGTTACAATTCTATATACGACAAATATCTATCAAAATGTAAAAGAAATCTATTTATAAAGAAATCATAATTTGTCCTTTAAAAAATCAATTCCACACATTCACTTTTTTTCAAGTTCTTTTGTCGAGCAGGCTGCATGAGAACTAATTAATATTCAGGAGCAAAAACTGCCAATCTCATTTGTTCCTTGA
Organism: Haliotis asinina; assembly: GCF_037392515.1. NCBI lineage: Eukaryota > Metazoa > Mollusca > Gastropoda > Lepetellida > Haliotidae > Haliotis > Haliotis asinina. Next base: position 46,418,784 of record NC_090280.1, on the reverse strand, counting down.
ATTGATCTGCGAGCATGTGACAAACTTCATGTGCTCACCATGTTCCATTCTTCAAATTGCGCAACCCGATACCGAAACTGATACAGGTATTTCAGGTTAGCGATATATATATATATGTTATTGAAAGAAAATTCCTTGAGCTGCATTTACACACAAACATTTGACTTGTATGTGGCAGCTGAAATATTGAGTTGTTTCAGTGTCATGAATGCTGTAGAACATGCTGATACAATGCTTTATTACAGTACTTCACAGAATAGATTTTTCTATTTCAACGTGAAGAGAACATCTTTGTTCACCCTTCAACAACACAAAACAGAAAGACAAACATTTATTGTTTTTCTTGATGATCCTGTGACACAGCAAGTGTCCGTAACTTAATAGCGTTAACAATTGACAACCTGGAAGGTAGTTGGCTGATGTTGGTGTTTGACAGTGAATTGACAGTACAAACGATTATAATCAATTGATTATCGATTGGACAGAAGCGATAATCAATATGACAATATGTAATGATAACCAGCTATAGAAATAATACTCTAAGTTATCAGAGCTGAAAATGGTGTTGGCCATGAGGACTTGATAACAAAGGCTGTTGGTGTGTGTGGTTTTCAATTGTCTTCGGGCCTATTGGCAAACAAGGACAAGTTGGAGCGATGCAGAGAACACATGTAGAAGAAGTAGGTGGTACACAGTAATGAGCAAACCCATTTGATTTGTGAAAGCTAGAGCAGATGGAGGCTAGTGCTCAAAACATGCCATGCTCAAAACACTTTAACTTGGTCGGTGTAGCAAGTCAGTAACTTAATCATGGAAAATCTGGGGCCCCTTCCTTCACAATGGCAAATGCCAGTGAGCGGCACTCATACATGCTAATCAGTTGTCAGGTTGATGCTCAACATATCCTTGTTTGCCAGTAAGGACTGGCGTTAATTTCAAACGCTGTTTGAGATACATTATGAATAACAATATAATAGAAAGCTTTGAATCTGCATGTAGCTTAACATTATTTCAGAAGGTTTTAGTGTCACTGGTGTATTAACAACTGTGGATGAGTGGCTGAATCTGATGGCATATTTCATAGTCATGGTATCACTATTTTAGGTATTGTATTTGTAACACCTCCACCATCAGTGCTCCAAGGGTCTGACCCGTGAAGGTCCCGGGGTAGAATAGGCCTTCAGCAACCCATGCTTGCCATAAAAGGTGACTATGCTTGTCATAAGAGGCGACTAACGGGATCGGGTGGTCAGACTAGCTGACATGGTTGACACATGTCATCGGTTCCCCACTGCGCAGATCGATGCTCATGTTGTTGATCACTGGATTGTCTGGTCCAGACTCGATTATTTACAGACCGTCGCCATATAGCTGGAATATTGCTAAGTGCGACGTAAAACTAAACTCACTCCCTCACTCCAAGGGTCTATGTTGATCATATTACTGGATCCTCCACATATTGCTTTGTGGAGTTCACAATTTTTATACCACCAAATCAACTTGCATTCTCGTTCTAGCAAGAGGGACACAGACTACTCCGACCAGTGTCAGCGGACAGACTGCAATCAGCAAACAGCAGTTACCTCATTTGACATTGCGTACAACTTCACTCATGCATTGTTATCTGCTGTACACACTGTTGTAGGATTCACTTAAAGTCCCTGCATGGAATATTGTTTATCAGACTTCCATGATTTGTACAAGGTTCATGTCAAGCCACTGCATTCATTGTGTACATCAGTAGTGAAGTGACGATGAAGTAATGACAGTGTGACATGTTTGAAGTAGAAGGTCTTATCCTAATTCTGTTGTTCTCAGTGTGTCTGTCTGATGTTTTCCAGAATTCCAATGTCTTCAAGTACAGCCTATGAGGAAATGAGGAAGTACTGGGACAAAAACAGGCAGCTCAAGCGCCCTCTCTCACCTTTCCTTTCTTCATATAGGTAAGTGTTCAGTATGCACAAAAGTATTACTGTAGACAAAATCATACATAATGACTGATGACAGGCACATTTTCTACTTTACTATGCCATCTACATCCAGTGGTGACCATGCTGTCAAACAGTGTACTGCAGTGGAATAAAACTGATCCTTTATCATGTTTAATAACCTTTCAATAAATTATGTATCCAAAAGTGAAACAATAAGAACAGACTCTGTCAGACTTCAATTTATGTTGAAGCCACACTGGCTGTGTGGGTTAGATCGCTGGAGATTACGTGTCTACAGCCTAAAAATGTACTAGATTCTGTATTTTACTGAGAAAGTGTATTCCCAAATATAACATGTTTCATTTGACCAATTGTGTTTCCTTACAATTGTCAATGAGTGATATTTCTATTGCAACATAGCTCCCAAACCTTATACTTCATGACTGCAAAGCATTCATTCATGTGTCATGATGGTGATGCATATATTTATGGATTACAGTACCTGGGGATATCATCCCAATAAGTCGAGCCAGGAAATGGTCACTGAGATGGCAGTAACTATAAACTTATTGATACTGACTTAAATTTTTGCTGTGGTCCATTTTCAGATGTTTATTACTGTCATTACATAATCAATATGTTACACTTTTATGGCTCACATATTGCTGACTACAACATTTATCCCAAGTAAAACAATGTATTTTTTGTCTGGCAGGCCTCATCTCGCCATGTCTATGTCACTGACTCATCGAGTAACTGGTGTTGGCATGTCAGTGGGTGAGTGTACCAGGCCGATAGAGTAACGGGTGTTTGTGTCAATAGAGTATACTAAGCGCACTGAGTAATCGGTATGTTATGTGAGTATACTAACCTCATCAAGTAACTGGTGTGCTCATGTCAGTAGGTGAGTATACCAGACCAATTGAGTAACCAGTGTGGGCATGTCAGTAGGTGAGTATCCAAGTCTCATCAGGTAATCTGTGCAGGTTGTTAGTATGTGAGAATACTAAACTCATCGAGTAACCAGTGTGAGTATATCAGTAGGTGAGTATACTAAGCTCACCAAATAGCCAGTGTTTTCATGTCAGTGGTGAGTAGCCAGTGTGTTTGTGTCAGTAGGTGAGTATACTACGCTCATCAGGTAGCCAGTGTTTTCGTGACAGTGGTGAGTACCCTGTGTGTTTGTGGCAGTAGGTGAGTATACTAAGCTCATCAGGTATCCAGTGTTTTCGTGTCAGTGATGGGTATTCTAAGCTCATCAAGTAGATGATTCCAGACCAACTTATAAGGTAGAGTAGAGTTTCTGTGGTACTTGTGTGCAGCATGATTTTTGTAAGTAGAATTGTCAGAATATTTCTACAACGGTCTTACCTATGTCTGCTTGACCTGATGGTGTTGTGTTACTGTTGTGTCGGGGATTTCTGTCCTGCTGCTGTGTCTCCCAGAGGGCTACCCCTACTCTCAGTCTGACTTCACTGTTGTGTGTTACAGGTGTGTTGGTGTCTCTGTCATGCTGTTGTCACTTCCAGAGGGCTACCTCTACTCTCTGTCTGTCTGTCTGTCTGTCTGACCTCACTGTGTTGTGTTTGGAGTCTCAGTGTTGTTGTGTATCCCAGAGGCCTACCTCTACTCTCTGTCTGTATGTCTCACCTCACTGTAATGTGTTACAGTTGTGTCGGGGGTCTCTATCCTGCTGCTGTGTCTCCCAGAGGGCTACCCCTACTATCTACAGATGATCAAGGACTTGTCCCTGGGCCCGGCTATCATCACTGGGATGAAGTACACTCTAGCTCTGCCTGTCACCTATCACTTCCTTAATGGAATCAGGCATTTGGTGAGTCTTATGAGGGTATAGTTCAAGTAATTATTATTCCATGTGTTTTGCCAGGCTCAGTTTGTACAACAAATGGATCTTTTGGTCAAGCAATTTCTGTAAATTCCGGCTGGCATTTCAAACAAATTTAAGTTTGCATGAGTTTTTCACTCCAGTACATTACACCCTCCCATATGGGTCATCAGTTATGAAAGTCCCTGTATACATCCCTGTATACATGTAAAACACATACTGTCTGACTTGCATTAATCCCTGTATAACACATGCAGCCTGACTTGCATGTATCCCAGTATAACACATACTGTCTGACTGGTTTGCCTATACTGGATAAAAGATAGTGTATTTAGTTTTAGCATCGATGTGATGACTATGTTAAAGACTGTGTTCTCTTGCTGTCAGCCACCAGTCTGTCTGCTTACATTCCATACCCACATGCCAAATGCAGTCTGAAACAACATTCATTCACCTATGCAATTTTGTGTCTTGCAGGCATGGGATGCTGGATATGGTTTTGCCCTGAAAAACCTGTACCAGTCTGGCTACTTTGTCATGGCTCTCTCCCTGCTCGTATCCACAGGATTTGTTTTTGGTATGTGAAATAGGTTTCCATCTCAAGCCGAGTTGACAAGCCATCATCATAACATTGCTAGCAGCCTCACCAGATCTCGGCACACAGTCCTGCCTGAGAGAGTTATGTTCTTGCCTGCACAAAGACCATCCGAATACCACCAGTTTGTTAAAAAAACGGATTGTACGTGTGATATGATGTGTGGTAGATCTGTGTGCTTGACAGAACATGATCGTCACATAAAACAACTTGTGAATTCAGTTTCATTTCAAACATAAGATTTTGTCAGGGGTATTTTACACTGAAAACGTCAGTCTTGTCACGAAATTGCTGAGTTTACACTGTGAATTCAGGTAGGGACCAGCTGTATGATGTGTCCATCATACTGATGTTAATTTGCAACTGATCAGACCTGAGATGTTTTGTGCCCTGATATCTTCTTTATTAGTGAAGCTATGACTTACTCTGTTAATGTATTGCATGTGGTGTGTGGTTTAAGGCTATTGTATGCAACGTAAGACAGGTGATAGTATTCAGTAATTATAAGCACATACAAATTTGTAAAATGTGCATGCATCTTAAAGATGGGATATGGTTTTTACAGCAGCTTTCTATTTTAGTCAGGTCAAAGGAAATTTGATAACAGAAATTTGTGGCTGTGTGAAATGCATTCTTTGGAATTCACCATGTGAAGTTATTTCGTTTGTGCTTACTTGTCTTTTTGAATATTGTTAGATGGCTGTCACAGAATTCCATTTTGTGGAAATGTTGCTTTATGGTTTCAAATACAGTACCAATCATGGATAAAACAGAACTACAGATTGTTTGAACAGAACAGACAGAATGCCAGTTTGTTGGATAATGTATATTCACATGTGTGATAAACATATGTAATATACATGCTTACATTGAAATATATGTTTTGTTGAGTATTTCCAGTAAATATATAATGGTTGTTGAGTGTTATGTCATATTTTCTGCCATGGTATTTCTGCAACAGAAGGAACTGTTAATGCAATAACTTAATACTGCCATGCCTCGCGCAGAATAGTTATTAAGCCCAGACCAAGGTACAGTATTCTGGTTTTGCAGAACCAGAAATACTTGCACTGCCGGCACCAAATTGTTTCAAAAGTGTACAGCATTGCTCTTTGTCAATATTCTTCACATATTCCTTTAGCATAGATTGGCTCATTGTATCACAGGACTGCAGTTTCATTCGCCCACAAACATGAAAATTACAAGCCCTATTCAACTTAGATCCACATTCTTTTACAATCGGGGATAAGTAAGATCAGTCTCCATACTATACACACAAACAAGGGATTAGAAAAGCAATCTGAAGAAATATTTAGTGTTCAGTGGTAATTGGTGTCGGCAATACATGTTTGCTTTCAATGACGATCATAGAATATGTACGTTTTACAGCTGTTTGTGGTGTTCTGTGTGTATTTTATTTGCAAATACAATAACTATTTGCTGTACTGCCATGACCGACTGTTTCCATAGAACATGTCTGGATGAGAAGGTATAACGCTGAGGACAGGATCAGACAGAGGGTAACTGCCTCCCTTATGTTAATCTTTGGTCAACATTTTTAACCTAGCATCCAGGTTGTCGAGCATCTGTATCTAGACAAATGGTTGTCACAACCATAACATATATGTTTGGGGACTTACAATGTAGAAAATAGGACTGACATTTACAATCAGTGCCACTCACTGTCAAACGCTAAAGGCCCCAATGTATCGCATTAAGGGTACCTATATCGCAATATATTACAATACAATTTTGATGGGAACAAACAGTCTACTGTCAGTATATCTTAGCAACCCAAACAATGGTCTAAAAATAAGACTACATGGGATTTTACCCAAACTACAGACTTGTGCCAGTTATATTGGGCCATTTAATGTAATTTCCACTTGTATGTTATGTCAGTGATTTTCACGTAGTGAGTTTCTGATGGATCTTTGTAAAATTTAAATGTGAATCCACCTCTGCTCTGCATAATTTTACTTAAAATTTCCGACTACTATTTAACTAATGACATTGCATTTATTAACTCACTTGCGGTTCAACAATGCACAATCCTATAGGCCGCCAAGTAAACAACCACCACCTTTGATCACCATCGTCCTTGCAAAGGTCATTGGGCAAACGTGTTTTCTAATGAATTAAGGTTGACTTTGGCCTTCCTTTATGGCAGAGTATGGTAAAGACGAGATATGGCGCTATCATGCCCTTAAGGGAGTTACCGGCACTGTGTCTATGTTTATTAAATTGTTAACAGTACCATTCAAGAAATAAGCAACGGAAAATTAAACAGAAGTTATGTGATTGTTGGTAAGATGGTTCTTCACAAATGTGCAAAATGTGACATGGATTTTAGTAAAGTCAAGTAAAGTCATGAAAATTATTTGTTACACTAAATTAACATGTAAGTCTATAGCAATAACATCGAGTGGCCCAATATGATTGGCACGGGTCTGTATGCCAAGTCATCACTGCGCCGGCATCAACGCTGTGCAGTTGATACAGAAGACCTAAGTGCTGTGCGTGAACTTACATTATAAGTGTGTCACGGTTCAAACTTAATATTAATCAACAACGATTGCCACTATCACACAACATGACGATCGCAGCTTTAGGTCGTTGTTCACCATTTCAACCTCTTGTTTGCCAAAGTGTGTTTCGTTAAATATTTGGAGTTTTGTTTTAGATACATTCAAGATGGCGACACTACTGAGGTATTGGGGATTATATTCATAGGATAAATCAACAAACGTTGTTGAGCGTTAATTATGTGTTCAAAGACCTTTATTACATTGACTTTATGTATGATTGTTGTGCTAATCGGTAACACTTATACACTGAACAGTAACAGGCTATAGTCTAGTATGGTTGCATATTTTTAGTACTCTCAAACAAAAGTTCAACGTCACAAGACCATTAGATGAAAAGTGGTTTGGTTCTTCCTGCCATAATGGTGATTAACAAAACCAGTCTTACTAATATATCTTATATGCATAGCTAAATCACTATTCACTTTTCAGTACGTTATTTGTAAAGAAATGCACGACTTCCCCTCTGAACAACCTTGACAAGGGCAGATAACCCATAACAGTTCTTTACAAACGGATGTCCTCAAGTTGTAAACAGGCACTCTCAGGTTAACTACCTAGAGCTCCATGCAACGTCGTCACTGCGCCGGAGCGTGTAAACATAACACTATCGCTCTCAAATACTACAGTAGTCATTCGGTCTGATGAAAATTACATTGTACCATTCAACCCTTTTTCGCTGGCCATGTTTCCTTGCTAGTTTCAGATTGTAAGGAGGTTAACGTTTAAGACAACAGGGAAGGGTTAAAACTGAAAACTAAACTTTCATTTCTTCACCATCAGTAGGTTTTTGAGAAAATGTGTTCCATTTGAAAAACGAAGCTAATGATGGACAAACAAAATCAGTTCCTATCCTCACTGACCCAAATCGTAACGGGAGATAATTATTAACGGCAACAGTCATCGCCATCATCTATTACTCTCACCCCGTTGTCTGAGTAATAGAACTGTGTACAGAGCTAATTCCTTTTCCCGTGTTAGGATCTGCTGCACAGGATCTGCTGCACAGTAATAAACTGACTCCACCTAACAGTAACAGTGTTCAATCTAACACAAACGTTTAACTGTTACTTGTAACTAGTCACACATGCAAATTATGATTCCAAGTCCATAGATTACAAGGAAGCCTTTTTATTGAAGTCATCCCGAAACATGAGTCTCATTAACCTATTCAGACAATGACTTACGTTACAGCCGATCCGAATTTTCTCGTGTAAAAGTGAACATAGACACCAACACAAACTCTGGTTACACTGAATTCCAATTCCTTTTTTTCATAAGAAAATGGTATTTACAAATGAATGTTAATTTTAAACTTCTGCCATGATTCAAGAAAATACTGGCTTCTGTTTGGTCGTTCAGAATCCCCAACCCCAAAAGGATTTAACCAGACCAGACACCAAGATATATGATGAATTTACCCAGATGAATGGAACATCTAAAAGAATTACCAGACCATCGGGCTTCCTGGTTATAAATTTAGACCGGCTGTTAGAAAGCTAGCTCGTCTCGGGCAGTCGGAGGGACCTTGTTTCGTACACCAGTATTGAAAATGTGTAACTCGTTGATTCAAACACCCCAAAGCTATCTTACAATTGGTTTATGAAGTGGGTAGTTCTGACTGCTCTACATTACCACTCACCAGGGCACTGGGTGGCTTTGTATGTAACGGATGCCTCTTTGTTTGTACTGTTATCAGAGCACTGAGCAGACACAACCTCCTGAGTCTGCGACTGCCTAGCATCAACACCAGGTATGTTTACGGGACAATAAATAGAGAATCTCACCCAAGTGTCTACTGAAAGTAATTATATTGATAAAGTTAAAATATCCGTGACTTTCCGAGGATATGTTTACCTTCATCAACGAGTGTTGATGTATTTGATGTCAGTAGCCACGAGTGTGAAATTCTATTTATCATAAAAAGTCTCTCCTCATTAGTTTTCAATGAAAAATTTACATCTCGAAATATGGTACTATCATTAGCCTTGCAGTGCAGAGGTGTCATAGCATCGTAATGTCATCAAAAGTTCATGCTTTCATAGCGTTGTCAGGAGACTACAAAATTCACTGTTTCGTATCACTGTGCTTTATGTCTGTTCGTAACTAAAACATATATTTTGTTGCATGTAACATGCCATCAACAGGTTTTATGGGCGTTATTGTTTCAATCAGCCACTGTCAAGGTATCTTGCTTCTAGCAGTACACATCTTCTGTCGTCTTGGAAGTAAATATTTCAAAGTACATTCAAGAGGCTATGCTCCACATGGTAGGCTTGTATGGTAGGGGCGCTACTAATTATTCCTTGGACCCCATAATGTTAATCCCTACAAACAGGGAGACCCCGGTTAAATCCTGGATACGAATTGATAGTGTCTCACTGGACAGTCGTAATTAGTTGTATGTCAACGTCTAAAGTGTTGAGCTAAAAGCCGTTGACTGTAACGTGTATAGGGCAACACTGCAGAAACAATCGCATGCATCTTTCAGATCGATTGACTGGTTATTTCAAAACAGCAATAGCAGTTAATGTTTTGACATTTTAATAAATTTCTTGACGTAGTAACTGATGTCTGTGTTACTATGGTGATGACAGGGTGTCCATGACGTCATCGCGAGGATATGAGGAAATGAAACAATACTGGGACAAAAACAAAGAGCTGAGACGTCCACTGTCTCCCTTCCTGAGATACAAGTAAGTTCACAACACCAAGGTATGTCCGTGTGTAAGAAACACAAACAGGCACTCACGCACACGCACACTCGCAATGGCAACTACAACTGTCTATTCTCTTTCAGACCTCACCTTCTGATGTGTATGTCTCTCACTCACAGAGTCACGGGGGTGTATCTGACTACAGGTGAGTCTGCGCACGCCGGTGAGTGTGTCTGTGTCTGTGTTTTGCTGTTTGTTCTATGTGCACTATATCAGTTGGTACTTTGCCCTGCTGCTGTGTCCCCCAGGGAGCTACCCCTACTCTCTGTCTGCCTGACCTCACTGTGTTGTGTTACATTATGTCGAGTGTCTGTTCTGCTGCTGTGTCTCTCAGAGGGCTACCCCTACTCTCTGTCTCACCTGTGTTGTGTTACAGTTATGTCTGCCCTGCAGCTCTGTCTCTCAGGGGGTAATCCCTACTGTCTGTCCGACCTCACTGTGTTGTGTTACAGATATGTCGAGCTATTCTGCTACTGTATCTCTCAGAGGGCTACCCGTACTCTCTGTTTGACCTGTGTTGTGTTACAGTTGTGTCTGCATCTCTGCCCTGCTGCTCAGTTTCCCAGAGAGCTACCCCTACTCTCAGTCTGTCTGACCTGATTGTGTTGTATTTCAGTTGTGTCGGGGGTCTCTATGCTGCTGTTATGTCTCCCAGGCGACTACCTCAAATCTGTCCTCACCTCACTGTGTTGTGTGTGGGTCTCTGTCCTGCTGTTTTGTGTCTCCCAAGGGGCTACCTCTACTCTCTGTGTGTATTTCTCACCTCACTGTGTTGTGTTGTCCTGCTGCTGTGTTTCCCAGGGGGTTACTTCTACTCTCTGTCTGTATTTCTCACCTCACTGTGTTGTGTTACAGTTGTGTCGGGGGTCTCTGCCCTGCTGCTGTGTCTCCCAGAGGGCTACCTCTACTCTCTCTCTGTATTTCGCACCTCACTGTGTTGTGTTACAGTTGTGTCGGGGGTCTCTGCCCTGCTGCTGTGTCTCCCAGAGGGCTACCTCTACTCTCTCTCTGTATTTCGCACCTCACTGTGTTGTGTTACAGTTGTGTCGGGGTCTCTGCCCTGCTGCTGTGTCTCCCAGAGGGCTACCTCTACTCTCTCTCTCTGTATTTCTCAATTCACTGTGTTGTGCTACAGTTGTGTCGGGGGTCTCTATCCTGCTGCTCAATCTCCCAGAGGGCTACCTCTACTCTCTCTCTCTGTATTTCTCACCTCACTGTGTTGTGTTACAGTTGTGTTTGGGGTCTCTGCCCTGCTGCTGTGTCTCCCAGAGGGCTACCTCTACTCTCTCTCTGTATTTCTCACCTCACTGTGTTGTGTTACAGTTGTGTCGGGGGTTTCTATCCTGCTGCTGTGTCTCCCAGAGGGCTACCCCTACTATCTACAAATGATCAAGGACTTGTCCCTGGGCCCGGCTATCATCACCGGGATGAAGTACACACTAGCTCTGCCTGTCACCTATCACTTCCTTAATGGAATCAGGCATTTGGTGAGTGTTCATGGAAGACTCACGAATTCTGATTTCCGCATTGCGAAATTGGTTCCGTTATTAGGGAGGGTCCAATAAAACCCCTTTGTTAAAATTAATTCTTCATAGGTGTAACCTAGGGCGTCAGCTTGACGACGTTATTGACTATTATCCTTCCCATACCTTCTATGTTGACCTGAAATCAACAAAAACAATTCGAGCTAAGGCGTGGTGATCACTGGATTAATAATGTCAACATACGCTTGAATTAGTGTGATATGTAATGTAATCGAAGAGCAATTTGTGAACTCTGAAAATTTCACAACCTTGTAACAAAATCGTTTTAATGCATTCATTATGACAAAGATGCCTTACGAGAATCGTTCAATACACTATGTAGATATAAGATGGTTGCATCTCTTTGTTGACAGTAAGAAATAACACACATTTGTTCCAGGTTTGGGACGCTGGTTATGGATTTGAGAAGAAAGACATGTACATCTCGGGTTACCTCGTTTTAGGGCTGTCCCTCGCAATATCATCCATGTTGGTGTTTATGCTTTGACATTGCCACGTCACCGCCCTCATCATTACACCAGACACCAAGGGACATTACCTGTATGAGCTAAAATAAATATTTCATAAATATTATTCGCATGTAGAATTTATCACTCAGACAATGTAAACTGATCTTCAGTTTACCGATCCGTGTTGCAAGTGGGGACCTACGGGATGGGATCGGGTGGTCAGACTCGCTGACGGATAACGCATGTCATCGTATCCCAGTGGCGTTGGTCGATGCTCATGCTATAGATCACTGAATTGTCACTCGATTATTTACAGACCCCGGCCATATAGTTGTAATATTGCGTAAAACTAACCTCACTCACCTAAGGGTTAAAAGATCTTCCTACTCCCCAGTTCAGCTTGGATGGCAAACCTTACAAACTAGAGGGTGTGCAAGGTGTGGCCAACACTATATTCCCGCTTTACGACCACCACCCTGGTCGATGCTGGACTGGGGATACTTAGGGTCTGCGGGTTGGACATTAAAACTACATGTCACCAGGGGCGGGTCCAGGAATTTTGAAACCACAGACATCACCCCCCCCCACACACACACACACCTCCCTTCCGCCAACACAAAAAGTAATAAAACTATAAATAACAAAAATATCCCAAAACTGTTCTATGTGATCTTAAGTCAGTTTTCAAAAGTTTTCATTTCAGTTTTCCGCCCATGTGTCACCCTCATCACAGTTGGTCTTTCATGAGTGAGTTTACTGCAGCGTTGTCGATCATGAAAAGAAAAGAAGCTTTATTCTTGAAAAGGACTAAAGGATATCTATATTAAGGCTATTTGGAAAGTGGTAAAATGTGACATATGTATTTTTGCTTTCTCATTAAAATACACAAATATAGCATAACACAACACAAAATACAACAAGAGTGCTGGGGAGGTACAGACCAATGCAACAGGTATTCGGACACTTGACACAATTTCCATAGACTTACATGTTCATTTAGTGTACCATAAATAAGTTTTATGAATTTGATTTTCGTCAAATTGTGCACACTTGTGGAGAAGCATATTAACTACAGTTACGTAGTTTCTATTTTATTTTCCGTTGCTTATTTATGGAATAGCGACAATTTAATCAACATGTTTACAGTGCCATGCACGCCTTTTACATGGCGGCCTGTGGGATTGTGCATTATGGAACCACGTAAGTTGATAATTGTGATGCCATTAGGTAAATAGTGGTCGGAAAATTGAAATGAAATTATGTGCGCAGAGCAGAAATGATTTCCAATTTGCCAGTCGAATTTTACAAAGATCCACCCTAAACTCACTTCATGAAATTATTTATGCTACAGTGAAATAACATGGAAATTACGTCAGGTGTCCGAATACTTTTTGCATGGATCTGTACCTATTTTCAGCTTGCGTTGTCATGCGTGAACGTCCACTTCTTGGACAGTCTAAGGTGACCCCAGTCTCTCTGTAGCCCTGAATAAGCCTAATAACGTGATACGGTGGCACCCGAGGGCGTTGGCAACAGCATTGTGTGTCGATCCCATCTGCACCATCCCTGTGGCGCTTTCTCTCTCTCTTTAGGTAATCGTGGCATATTTCTCATACTGGTGTACCATGCTATGCATTCTGAAGAATCATTCTACACGTGAAATGGATGCAAATACTGTTTGAATATTGCTTCGTTTTGGTGACTGATATTGTTGTGTGTGACTGACATGTTGCAAACAAAACTGTTAGCAAGGATAATTTCAGATGTTCTTAAACACTTTTTCACAACATTAGGACAGGGTTTACTTGATTTCACATATGCAAATCAGCAGAAAATATTCTATAAGACTGAAATCATAGGAATGATTATTTTACAATTTTACATACTCTACAACGGCCTTTCAACATCACTTTTGGGCATCAAATCACTCACTGGTTTATGTCGGCATGGTCGAAAATAGGACAATTTATCTCTTATGAAAAAGACGCCTTTTCACCTAAATAAGAATGCATTTGAGATTTGTTTTTCATATTTTGCCTAAAGCCATGTTGTTCATCATTCCTCTAAACTAATGCCAACTAACATGTCTTTGATAGTCTTTCAGTAATTCATAGAGGATGAAGGGTAACGTTTCTTCCGGCGTTCAATGTGTCACAAAGCGTGTATGGAGCGGGGTCAGACTAGTGTCGGAGTAGAAGGAGCAATGCAGGCCTTAGACGTCTACTGCTCTGATGAAATTCACCGACTGGATTCAAATAGCACGATTACGCCAGACAGTTCTTGTTTTACGGTTTTCAGGTCATGCATGAGTATACCAGAAATAGGCGTTACATGCTGAAACAGTTTCTCATTCCGGGCGTTTATTTTGCTCTATGGCCTTAAAAATAAGACTGATATCGGAATCCTGCATTTGCGTGTCTGCAATGCAATATTTTGTACTCCCTACGTCATATGCTTTTCAGCTGACAAAACGACAGTTAAATATATATATAAGTTTTATCGGGTAATACGGATATGCGTTAGGGTGTACACAACATTGGGTAGTTATTGAATGTGATTCAGTCTCCCAATCTAAAGACTGAGGATAAATGCAATGAGTGTCACTGCCTATAAACCGTCAGGGGAAAACTCGTGGAATGTAAACGCCTCCGGAATTAACCCAGAGGCCCAGTGTGAGAAAAGACAATTAAAGCTGTACATAACAATGCTCATGTTGTTGATCACTGGATTGTCTGGTCCAGACTCGATTATTTATAGACCGCCGCCATATAGCTGGAATATTGCTGATTTCGGCATAAAACTAAACTCACCCACTCACTTACTACTGAAACTTATGCTAAGTTTTGTGTTCTACTGTGTGAACATCTATTTGTTATAATTTTCATTAAGAGGCTATATATAGGCCTGTGTACTGGCAAACACATTGTGTTGCAATTTATTGAGATTCAGGTACACGTACTGCGCTACGTATCGTGGTATATTTTGTTGTTTTAGTATAACACTCTTGTAGACTAACCATTAAAGTTGACGAATAACCATGCCCTCAACAGAGTAAAACAGTATGGGTTGTATCCATAGTTTCGTAAACATCACGACGATAAATATTACTGTAACATGTCTATGAATATATTTTGCATCTATCGTGAACATTGTGGGATATCCTGATAAATATGTGTGTATAAATAGACAGAATAATTACATTAACTAAGATATGAGGAAACCCTTATGTTTGGTGATAACATTTATAATCTTTCACCACAAGTCCTCCGATAATCGATTGTGGATTTAATCGATAACACTAGAACTTGAAAGGCTGTGTACATGTGCAGCAGCTTCAACATGTAAACCATAATATTCATATATTTCATAACGATATCGGGGCGGTGGGGTGGCCTAGTGGTTAAAGCGTTCGCTCTTCTCGCTGAAGACGGGTTCGATTCCCCACATGGGTACAATGTGTGAAGCCCATTTCTTGTGTGCCCTGCTGTGATATTGTTGGAATGTTGCTAAAAGCGGCGTAAAACTATACTCCCTACTTTCAGTGGTACTCGTTCATGCTCAAGGCTACTTGGACAGTTCTATAAGATCCTCGAAATCTAACAGATTTTGTGTAATCGTCGTGTTACTTCCAGTAAGATGCTACGTCCCGGAGACAATATATCTATCGACTGTCAGTATTATGTTTTCATATCTGCAAAATGGAGCAACAAACATTTTGTGCATGAATTCTCAGGCATGCATTCCCTATTGGTGGTGCGTGGTGCTGTGCTTTGAAGCTCAGGTTGAGCGTGGAAAGACCTTGGATGGGTGACCGTGTTTGACAGCTTGGATGTTTTTAAGAACATCAGCCCTGAACCACACCGAAGCAAGTGAATGAATGAGTTTAGTTTTACACTACACTCAGCAATATTCCACCTATATGGTGACGGTCTGTAAATAATCGAGCATGGACCAGACAATACAGTGATCAACAACATCAGCATCGATCTGCGAAATTGGGAACCGATGACATGTGTCAATCAAGTCAGCGAGCCTGACCACCCGATCCCGTTAGTTGCCTCTTACGACAAGGATAGTAGCTTTTTAAGGCAAGCATGGGTTGCTGAAGGTCTATTCTACCCCGGACCTTCAGGGGCACGAAGCAAGTGAGTTTGTTAAAACATGCCTCTACTCACCAAGCAGGAAATGGGTATCCGGTGGGTTAAGTTATGTGACTATCAACGGGCAGCTTGGACTATCCGGGGTAGTAATAATCAGTTTGTTAGCGCTGTGAGCATTCACAGTAAAGTGTTGTGCATTGTACATGCGCTTATTACTTCCAAAGACGATATTAAAGGGGGGTAACTCGTTAAGGATTACGTTGAAGATTTCAACGTAAACACAAAACAACAATAGGATTGTAGTTTCTTCGGGTGTTGGGTGGGGAAAATAGAAAACTGCAAATTTGGGAGGGGGGAAGTTGAAGAGAGGGGGTACAGGGTATGCATTGCTGTGTATCGCTTTGACGTTTGGAAGACTAGTCCGGGTTCTCAGATACTTTTCAGCCCATCGATCTCTCTTAGTGGTAACCAGACTGACGCGCACACAAAATACTCTTGTGTACCCTCGGTACTCTTGTGTACCATTGTAAACAGATAGTGAGTTTTACGCCGCTTTAAACAATATTCCAGCAATATCACCACAGGGGACACCAGAAATGGACTTCACACATGTTATCTTGCAATCGGTGGAACGAGAACAACTACATACGGTTTAAGTATAGGGTTGTGAGATTTGAACTCGTCCGCCATATAGAGTACCGGATACTTTCTGTATTTTTATTTTGTTTAGGGTACATTTATGTGGTACCTGTGCCGACAACGACCGACCTCTTTCAGTACTTGAATTCATCAAGAAGTTGTCTTGACAGAGCAAGGAAGTGATTCTACAATTTTCTCTCTCCTATCCTTGTGTTACAGTGAGTACGACTCTAGATTGCTAATACTTGCTTAATACCCATCTGCACCGAAGGATCGTTCTCATTAGCTTCGAATTAGGAAAAATGACTTTGTATATACCTAGAGTTATCTCCCTTGTTCACAGTAATCATCTCTAAATGCATTTAGATTGAAGAAATTCAAGGAAACGCGATCCGAGAGACAATCGACTTCCATCAAGAAGCAGTTCTTAATCCATAATTAGGTCAGTTTGACTGCTGCGCGCATTCGAATATGTTGGCATCGGAATGTGACTGAATTATCTCCCTTTGTACTCGTAAACTCGCCAGTCGGCTTTTCGGACACATTCTCTTAAGTCCAAGGCGAGTTTCCACCAAAAATATGTGCCTGAAGGAATATGTTGTTTTTTGTTTTTTGTTTTGAAGCCACAACAATTTTTATAAAGCTTCAACAAATAAGAATGCTTGAAACCTGGGTATGCGCACTCATACCACTCTATTCTTGTTCAGTCAGGCTCTAGGTTCGTGCCACAGATATGTAGCCTACTGAAGGTATCAATATACACAAACGTACCCTTGGACGAATCCATTTCGCAGTGTGTCGTTTTCTTGATAGGAACAGTCATAGTGGTGAAGGAGATGAATTTGATTACGTTATAAAACAAACGGGCAGGAAGCAAAAAATTCACAGTACCACTCACACAAGCTAACGGAAATACGGCTACGGGTTGTAGGTTGAGGATTGGACACGTCCGACGTCTAGGATGGGCTAACGGGTACGTTTAACTAGTTTGAATTATATGGGGTACGTTTGCATATACTGGGGAAATATCTATGTCACATCTTGCTAAGTATACTACACTTTTACATCATGCAAGATTATATAATATTATATGGTCTCTGGTGTGACAGACTCGGTCAAGGGAGCCCGCGCTCTTCTTGTGGTGTTGTAAGGGGAGTAACTCTGTATAGAGAAGCGCACAGCCCATGTACATACCAACATGTGCCCAGCTCGCCACACAGACTGAGAGTGGACAGCCACTACCGTCCCATCGACGAAAGTCTGACCGGCCGCAGAGTGCTCAGAAGATAAACACGGCTTTGTTCAAAGGCTGTAGCGGAGGGTCAGATATTGGGCTGAATTTAGCAACATTCCAACCCTACGACGGCCGCGGGGAACGACATTTGTCGACTGAGACATTGTTTGGTGTTCGCTGATTCTTGAAACCACATACTCTACAACTCTATATAGGCTCCCTGTTGAAACTGTTCGAGTCTGGACCAGACAGTCAAGTGATTGAATTTATAGTCAGGAAATGATGACACACAGGTAACTTCCCATAAGACACTGGGTTCATTGCCATTCTGACTACTCTCAGTTTGAAAACCTGTACCAGTCGAGTGGCTTTTAATTACTACCTCTCTCCCCTCCATCTTGTAGAGTGCTTCACTAATATGTAAAAACAACTATAGTTGTACCAGGTCTATACAACATTTACAGCTGATTACACAAGTCAGTGTTCTGGAAGAGTTCAAGCATACTCATATACTGAGTTACACGATATGTCATATACACTACATAATAAGTGAAGTAAGAAGATATGGTGCTATATAATAATTTGAAGTATGGGCAAAACAAGCTATACTGATACTGCCCGGTGAATCGGCCTATTGACGAAGATACAAGAGTCCGATATACAGGGCATATTTCTTGAGCTCACAAAAATATGTATCGTAACATTTTGTCAACAGCAAGTACACAAAAAGTACATCCCATGCCAAAAATGGGTACAACAAGGAGAGCATTTAACTAGTGCCACTTTTATTTTCTTTCTTAGCGATTTAAAGAATAATCTATGTTAGAATGGCTGGATATAACTTCGCGTTATCTAATGAAAATGAATTACAAATCTGCTTGCAACTGTTGTTGCTACTTTAGGTTGATGACACTGTCTTTATTTGGCTTTACTCCTAACGCCCTGCAAAAGTCTCTAGATTCATTTTATGAACGACCTGTGAAGGTCCGGGGTAGAATAGGCCTTCAACAACCCATGCTTGCCATAAAAGGCGGTCATGCCTATAGCAAGAGGCGACTAAGGGGATCGGGTGGTCAGACTCGTTGACATGGTTGGCACATTTTATCGGTTCCCATTTGCGCAGATCGATGCTCAGGCTGTTGATCACTGGATTGTCTGGTCCAGATTCGATAAGTTACGCCCACTGCCATATAGCTGGAACACTGGTGAGTGCGGCGTAAACCTAAACTCATTCACACCGTTTATGAATATCTCACTAACATTAGTATTTGGTTCAGACCCACCTGCTAAATCGAAAATGATATTTAAATTTGAGGAGAAGATAGACCGCTCAAACCAACACATTTCATGGTTGGTTGCATAAGGTTTAATGAAGCTGTACCCTTGGTAATGTCTGCCTTGTATGTACCCAGATAGATAAGACAACATTAGGTATTAATTATAGTCAGAAAGCGGCCTGTTGCATCAGTCTTTCCAAACCATCCTTTCTGTACTTGATCATTTGTCAGACATTTGTGAATTCACATCTGCTTCTCATTCTGCTTGGTAGACTTACAACTAGTATCTGAAATGCACAATATTACAGAAAAAAACAGTTCATGATATAAACAAGTATAATGCGAAAGAGACCTAAGACTCTCTAACTTTGGAGATTCAGAATTGGTACACAATATGGACTTGCGTGGGCTTTTTGGGTATATTGGTTTCAGGGCCTGTATGACACACTGTAACTAATCTGGTTGATTACGGCATTACACTGATTACTAATATATTGATGATGTTGATATTATAGATTGCATTTTGAGAGGTGCTATAGCTCACTGGATCCCTTCATTTCTAAGGGACGCAACTCCGTTAAAACAATCAGTGGGTTGGGTTTAACGCCTATTTTCAAGAACCGTGTACTGTACTGAACGGCAGAAGAAAATCTAGATTTTTGTCAAGTTTTTGAATGAAGACATAAACATGCACGCTTGCGTTTCTTTTGGTGGTCAGTATATTTATATCACATCAGCTACGATGCCACATCCTATCAATCACACCCATCACATCAGCTACGAGGATAGCGATGCCAACGGCGACTACCTAAACGACAACGTCTAGCTGTACTCATCACATAGACTATAAGATCTTGTCTCTCAAATGAACATTTGTTTATTTATTTGTTTGTTTGGTTGGTTGGTTGCCAGAAACAACAATTCTTTTTGAATTTTGATATACCGTGAAAAGTCAGCCCAAATAGTTACTGGAAACATATCCCAATTATCTACCAATTGTCAATCCCTCTTTATTTGATACTAGTTTTCAAACAGGAAAACATTCGGATACTTCCTCGTTGATGATTTTTTGCAAAAACAGAGTAACATACCGGAAGCATGCGAAAGACACCGAATGGGGTCACGTACAGTGATTCACGTTGTAAACAATCAGAATAACTCGGTATGATTTTTTCTTACTGTTTAGGTGGAGTTCAGAGTAATATATATAGAAACTCGTGCATTGAACATGACCTAGAATTTATCGTCCTTCCTGCAAAATTCCAGCTCTTGCGTTGGCGTCCAAGATAAAGATTTTTCTCGGGACTAAAAATAGATGCTTTAATATAAATTACGTTCTTCGATTCGTACGTGGTGGGTTTGAGTCTTTCAATAGATCATATATTCTGAGATTTACTTTCGTAGGTGATGTACCCATTTGTAATAACATCGTCAAATACGGTGGTTTCGACGTTACTAGTATGGGCTTTGTTTCCAAGGTATTTATCAAATCGAGAAAGGTCCTATTTGCCAGGACGCGACATATTTATAGTTACATGAGAACCACCGTCATTGTTGTTTTTGGAGAATTGGTAATAATCAGACAACATGTATCAACTGCCTGTCGGTCGCGTATCATCGACTACTCGTATCCTCTCTGATCGTGTCCAGCTTTCAGGTAATATAACCAGGACATAGGGAAATGACGTGTATTGGATTTGTAATAATTACTTATTCGCCGCTAAATACTGTGAAAGTGGCATTTCATCATGTAATATGTTTTATCGTCACAGGAGGCACGCTATCTGCCTCGATACGACTGAGTCACTGCGTTTTGCAATCCTGTCCAGGAGAACGTGGGCCCGGATCGAGCCCAGCCAACAAGTGTAGTAACTCTCATAGTAACTGCATACAAATACACACAAATGTGCGTCCCGTGTTTCCATTTACAGCTGTTGACCCACATAGCTGTTATTTGATTGGCTAATAACAAGAACCCTGGATATGAGCGTGCGCTCATTGGTTCTATCCGATGTGACGTATTCATTATAACCCTTTGTTCGATAAATGGATTATAACCCTGGATTTCACGAGGACTATATCTTTGATACTGCAACATACACTTGCATTTGCATATGTTCCAATATAAATGCACATTGTATGTCTGCAATTTGCACCTACGTTACAATGCAACGCTAATGCAAAATGTTGTTGTGGTAGTCTCTTCGCTGATAGTAAATCCCAGATAGTAAACGATGAATGTCAGCCACAACATTAGCTAGCCAATCAATGCAGTGGAATCCATCTATGAAAGGTCACGTGACTGGTTGGGCTCCCAATTCATCCAATCAAACGAGGGGGCATAAGCTCATTCACCTTTTTTAGCTCAAGCCAGTTTCCCAGCTTCGAGTGCTGTGGAAATGGTCAACTCGAAGAAAGACTGCCTGTAATATGGTGACCGTTCAAGGTAAACCAATTGTCTTTTCTTCATCGTTGACTCATTTCGCAACAGTACTGTTACAATATGTTTTGTTGTCTATTCAGTCTTCGGTTCAAATTTCATGTACTTCCAAACTGAAAGGGTATGAAAGTTGCCGGAATGTTACAAACGCCTGTCCTCGATTCGTGATAAGGCGTTCACCGAAGACGCAATTTGTGGCAAATTTAGCCATATAATTGCCCAAACCGTTAATCTCGTTTGAGGTGAGACCATTCAAAATGAATCATAGTTACATGTCCGTGAACAAAATATGAACTTGTGGTTCTAATAAGTCCAACTTCGGAGATCAAACGTGTCGCATATTTCTCTACCGGCGAAGCCATTTTGTTGTCATCGGTAAAGCTGAGCGAGGTCAGCGATTTGCACGGAGGCGAACCAACTGGGGTGACCGCTTTCTTTGTTGAAATGTTTCTCCCGATTTAGGCGACGCCTTAAGATGCCACTCGCATAAACTGTCATGTTGTCATTTTTTGTATGTGAAACTTGCGTTCTCTTCTTGTAGTATTTACACAGGTATTCGAATCACCACTACTCCACTGTCTATGACAGTGCACGCGACCTATTTGACAGTGAACTTAAAATGGGTGGCTGGAGTTATGAAGGACCAAATCACATGCAGTCATAGGCAGATGAAATAGGCTGTCATGTTTAAAGCTGAAATACGTTAATTTATGTATATAATATTTACAGGAATATAGCACCTTTTCAGTGATTTTAATACCTTTTCTGCGATTATTTCAAGACTGACACTGATGAGGGAGTAGTACCAAATATTGCAGTCTGTTTCTAAATATGAGTGGTGTGTGTGTCATCATTGTACTTAAAATTATTTCACTCATATGATGAAGTGCATGTATGTGTATGTGGCTGCACGTACTAGCCCAGACTTTTATAGTGCTAGCTCACTGGCCGCATAACACTCAGACAGCTGACTCAGAGTTGACAACTCTTTGCGTACCCATTAATGCCAAGAGCCAGGCAGAGAACAATTCTAAGGTCTTTTGGTTTGACATGGCCAGGCATCGAACCCACAACCTCCCACTCTTCGGGTGAATGCTTTAAACAGTATACCATGGAAACAGTCTTATTTATAAACACTTGAAGCTGAAGTAACAAGGGAGACATACACTAGCTGTAATTAGCGATGGGTTAGTAGGATATTGTTTTTGACCTTAGAAATACAGAGAGGTGGCATCACATCTTGTATTGCAGTTTTCTAACAAATGAGGAAGGATGCTTTTGGAAAATTCTAAGCCCACCTGATGTGAATCTTGGAAATACTGCCTTAAAATTAACAGTTATGTTCAAATGATTGTAAGCTAACCCTTTTAATGTCTACTTTTGCAAGTCCTTGATTATTAGACTGTCTGTTTTGTCATATAATTTTACCCTGCCTTAATATTTATTGTTATTTTCATTTCCAATTATAGTGATAAACATGGAAATTGTCTGACATTGAAACATCAACACAGTTGCTGTGATGTCCTTGTATGGCTGGATTAATTCAAGGTCCAGAACAGCACAAATAACACAATAACCCTCCGGTTATTAATGTAGACTATCGCTTATTTTCTGAAAAAATTCTAAGTTCAATCAGAATCAATCACTGGTTAAATGAAGGCGTGAGTAAGTGAGTTTAGTTTTATGCTGCACTCAACAATAATGGGATCTGGACCAGACAATCCAGTGATCAACAACATGTGCATCGATCTGCGCAGTTGGGAACTGATGATGTGTGTCAACCAAGTCAGTGAACCTGACCACCCAATCCTGTTAGTCACCTCTTACGACAAGCATAGTTGCCTTTTATGGCAAGCATGGGTTGCTGAAGGCCTACTCTACCCTGGGACCTTCACAGTTCGATTAAATGAAGGAGACCCAGTGAGATGGGGTCTTCTGAATCCAAGTCGCTTATAGCAACTGTCCAGCAATATTACAGTACGGGACACCAGACGTGGGTCACACAATACATACCCATGTAAGGATTTGAACCCATGTCTTTAGTGTTATGAGCAAACATACCTTAATCACCAGGATACCCCACTGCTGCACCTAACTTGAATTACACACACCATGTGAGTGTGACAGTAAGGAGTTAATTTTCCTTACATATGAGCAACGTCACTGTGAAGCATGTTCACATACCCAGCTGTTGCAAATAAGCTATCAGGTTACTTTGTCTCACCAACCCAGCTTGTAGTGAATTGGTGCATTGGATGTGTCCATAACTGAGCAACATGACAGTCACCCCACCCCTTGTAATCCTGTGGATCTGTCCTTAACTGTGCAACACGGTAACCACCCCACCCCTTGTAATCCTGTGGATCTGTCCTTAACTGTGCAACACGGTAACCACCCTACCCATTGTAATACTGTGGATCTGTCCTTAACTGTGCAACACGGTAAGCACCCTACCCCTTATAATGCTGTCGATCTGTCTTTAACTGTGCAACATGGTAACCACGTTACCCCTTGTAATCCTGTGGATCTGTCCTTCACTGTGCGACCAGTGTAGAATAACTGACAGTCTAAGTAAACTTAGTCTCACTGTATTTCGTTACACTCCACCAATGAATCTAACAATCAAAAGCGAGACTTTTAAATAGATTTAACCATCAGACAACGGCTACTGTTTAGGGATCAGAGGGACTTTCAAAATATTCAGGTCACAGACACAGATCTCTCCACAAAAAATCCCGCATATAACACAGATATTTGACCTGCAGTATATACCCTTTTGGGTTTCTGTTGACATGGTTACCATTAGCCAATATTTCTGCAAGATAACATCCTTGAATATTGCCAAAAACACCATTTTCAGCAATTGTTTACTCGCTGTTGTCATGGCTGTACGTACGCCGTGTGCATTACCTGGAAGCGAGCGTGCGCTAAATAGCATTCGGAATTGTTTGGGTACGAACCTTTTCGAGATAAAAAGTTCAAAAGGTATGTGCGTAGGTGCACTTTCGCGATTTGGTAAGCTGTGTCCTGATTGGTCAATCCCAAAGGTTATTTGATGCGACCTCCCATAAGGTTTTGTTAGACTCAGTAGTGGAGTGTAACGAAAAGTACTGAGGATACTTAGTTTACTTAGACTGGAATAACTGGGTAAATTCATTACGTTTTGTGAGGGACAGGAAGAAGTTATATCTGTTTGTTGGTTAATACCATCTGAGAAACATTCCAGCTATGTATATGAAGGCAGCCTGTAAATGATTCCAGACATAACAATCCAGTGATCAACATCATGAGCATTGATCTGTGCAACTGGGTCAGCGAACCTGGACACTTGATCCAGTAGCAGCTTTTTATGATGAGCATGAGTTGTGAAAGACCAACTCTCACTCAGATCTTTACAGGTTGACTGCAAGTGTATGTACTAGTATGCATGACACAACACAGGGAGGGGAGACAGTGTACATGACACAACACAAGGAGGGGAGACATCAATGTACATGACACAACCCAAGGAGGGGAGACAGCATCACAGTGTACATGATACAACACAGGGAGGGGAGACATCAGTGTACATGATACAACACAGGGAGGGGAGACATGACAGTTTACATGATGCAACATAAGGAGGGGAGACAGCATCACAGTGTACATGATACAACATAAGGAGGGGAGACAGCATCACAGTGTACATGATACAACACACAAAGGGGAGACATCAGTGTACACGGCACAACACAGGGAGGGGAGGCATCATTACAGTGTACATGATACAACACAGGGAGGGGAGACACCATCACAGTGTACATGGCACACACATGGAGGGGAGACATGAGTGTACACAACACAAGGAGGGGAGGCATCATTACAGTGTACATGATACAACACACAAAGGGGAGACATCAGTGTACACAGCACAACACAGGGAGGGAGAGAGACTATCACAGTGTACATGACACAACACATGGAGGGGAGACCTCAGTTTACATGACACAACCTAAGGAGGGGAGACAGCATCACAGTTTACATGGTACAACACACAAAGGGGAGACATCAGTGTACACGGCACAACACAAGGAGGGGAGGCATCATTACAGTGTACATGATACAACACAGGGAGGGGAGACACCATCACAGTGTACATGGCACACACATGGAGGGGAGACATGAGTGTACATGTCAAAAGAAAAGGAGGGGAGATATCATCACAGTGTACATGACACAACACAAGGAGGGGAGACACCATCACAGTGTTCATGACACAACACAAGGAGGGGAGACATCATCACAATGTTCATAACATAACAACAAGGGCAGTGAGGGGTTGTGCAAAATTTGAATGGTGTGTTGCGTTTAAATATTTCATTTCACTTTTAATAAAATATTTTTTTCATTGCAGATCATGCCTAAAGATGACAAGACGTAGCGACAGTCGCCCTAGGCGTGGTCGATCTAACAGCTCTTCACCAACAGGCCCCAGACAAACCAAATCCAGACGCAGACATGCAAATCCGACATCAGAAAGCCCGGCCCCTGTTCCGGAGGAGTCTCCTGTTCAGGAAAACAGCACTGAAGTAGACACAAAAGGCAAAGACGAACAAATGGAGCAGACAGCCAAACGCCAAAGTCAAAGGAATGCTAGCAAAGAGTCTGAGGCAAAGAAGCCAACTCCTGCAGCAAGTCTTAAAAGCACACGCACTCCTCGGGCTGGGAAGAAAGTTGGTATGGAGCTTGATCAGGAGGCAGCTTCTGAAATGCCGAAGCCCTCGTCTTCTGTGTCACTGGCCACCAGCTTGCCTGTCACCCCTAGCAACATGCCCAAACCAGAACCCGTGGATAATACCCCTGGTGATTCAGGTATTGAGAAGTCTCCAACTGAGCTGCAGGTTGTGAGAGCAATAGCCAAGCCTCCCAAAAAACGTAAAGCAAATGATATTGAACCAGAACTAGTGGTGTCTCCCCCACCCAAACGACCTGCTATAGACTTAAATGAATGGAAGAATCAACGTGTTCTTGCAAAAAGAGAGACTGTGTTCCAGCCTGGTGTTGTGAAACAGATTCGCCAGAATCGACACATTGGAATTTGTTTTGATGATAAAACTTTAATCTATTACAACGATATCTTGAATGCCCCATTGTGTGACATCATATCAGACAACTCCCCAATGGGGATGCTGGTTTCCATAGGAACAAAAGTGTGTGTTAGAATCAGTTCTGAAGAAAATGTCTTCTATGAAGGTATTGTGATGGAGAAAAAAAATGCACCTGTCATGTATAAAATACACTTGGATAACAAACCTGAGAACAAGCCTGAAGACTGCTGGGTGACTCGGGCCAACATCCGGCTCCTCCAACCTCCGTGGTACGAAGATATGGAGGACACCTTCTCTGAACCGGAGCACATGTATCAACCCATACCAGGTGGAAGTGTCTATAGAATAGAGAGGCCTGCTTCAAGTGTTGCAAGTATTGCAAGCTTTGATAAAAATGACTCATCTGAAGATGAAATGACGGCAGAAAATCTGAGCTTTGACTCTTCTGGGATGAGTACTCCTAGATCGGGCAGTGCAACGCCGGGTGCTCGTTCTCAGAATGGACGGGAACGCAATAAGCAGCCTCCTAAAAAGCGTGAGTCTGCACGTAGTCGGAGTGCCCAGTCTACAGAAAGTAGCCGGTCGAGTACTCCTCGATCTCCCCTGACTACAAAATACAAGAAAGGTGATGTTGTGTCCACTCCCAATGGAATAAGGAAAAAATTCAATGGAAAGCAATGGAGAAGGTTGTGCTCTAAAGAAGGATGTACAAAAGAGTCTCAGAGGCGTGGTTTCTGTTCAAGGCATTTATCACTGAAAGGCAAAAGTCTTCGTCAAGCTCCAACTTTTCCGGGGTGTCGGAAAGGAGAGATGAAGGAGGGTCAGATACAGTGGACTGACCAGTCAAGAGAAGGTGAATCAGATCACGATAGACTACATCAGCATCAGTTTGATATGGATGAAAAGGAGGCAGCCAATATGTTAGTCTCATTGGGAAACTCCCGATCAACAACGCCAGCCTTCTCTCCAACGCCACAGACACCCATCTCACCCCGACTGTCGGCCCAATCTCCACCAGGGTCAGCCATTTATAGAAGTGGGTCAACATCCTTCACCCCTATCTCCCCGCACACGAATCCACAGAACCCTGGTTTCATCACCTCTCCCTCCCGATCATGGAGTGCTGGCACATCCAAGTCGAGCACCTCGTCAGAACATGTATCCCCGGTCACACCCCGATTTCCTCCATCTTCAGGTGGCCCTTCAGCCTTTCAGCCGAAGATTAATGTCATTGACCCAAATGTTTTACCCAAGCCCAGGAGTCTGACCATTGCTGCAAGACAAGACTCTATTGTGAATGAAGATTCCGGAATCGAGATTCAGCAAACAAAGCCAACAGATCTGCATTCTGCACATACTTCACATACAAGACAAAACTTGTATCCATCTGGAGCATGTTCCATTCTCACTTCAACAATACAGCAGCGTCTAGCTGCCCACAATGCTGAGATGGCTCGGGAAACAGCTTTTGTGACAGTGTCTCAGCAGCAGGCCCACGCAGGGAGAGAACAGAGAGCATATTCTGAAAGTGGAGTCAGGAACTATTCTGGTCTGGTTTCAGGAAAGAGTCACTCCATGGACCATGTGACTGATAGACATATTGCCATAATGCCTGACCATATCAATGGTGGGAGACTGCCTCGACCTTCGCACCAGGAATATGAACAACAATTGCATCATGGGATGCAGGAACGTGTCCATGATGCACATTCTAATGTTCCAATGGAGCTGACCAGTCGGGCGAGTGTGAGTGTTGCCAGAAACACCCTTTCTCAGAACACTGTTGTCAGCCAAGCACATACTGGCCTGCAACAACAGCTCCACCAAGCTACACAAAATACTGCTCAACAGCAGACTTCAAGTTACCACTCTGGAGCTGTACATCCAACGGCATCAACCCTGTTGCCAGTGTTACCGGTGAATGACCACCCAAAGGAGGCTGCTCCAGCAGAGCGAACCAATCACATGAGGGACGACCATTCTGAAAGTAAGTGTTGACAATATTTGTAAGGTTCACCTGACATTGCAGTTGTCATTGTGTTCAAAGACTAAACACCTCTTCCAGTTCAGACATGCATCTTGGATTGTAAACTGAATGCCAGTTGTGGGCAGAGGGGTACAAAAGTATTTTTTCGTTTAAAGGAAAAATATATATGCAAGGTTTACATTTCAGTCAGAATGTACAGTAACTGAGAGGAGCTATTCCAGTTCTGCCGCCTTTAGGTATTTCTCGATCAATCTCTTCCACGTTACTGTTACTACTGTTACTAGACGAGGCTTGAGTTTGGGGGCTCACATTTTGTGCTATTTGTGTAAATGTTCCTACTTTGTTCCCACTTAACCAACCAGGCTGCAACCTTTGTATCACCAGCATTTTCTTCACATAAGGTGGCAAAGTCCAGTTGAGATGATATGATAAAAAAATCAAGACCAAAACTGGATTTTACTTCATGAATCGTATCACTTCATTTTAGCATATTAAAACCATATAAGGTATGGAATTATTTATGTCTGTTTCAAGATAGACATAACTCACTTCCCATGTTCCTCATGAACCAGATATTATTTCATTATGCAAATTTAGTTCCACAAAAATGTACGTCTACATTTTTAGCATGTTCATCAATGGTAGGAAGTGGACTTTTGAAGTCAGTTAACTCCCTTGTGTCAAGGAGATGGTGTGATCTATGTTGACAGAAACAGGAACAAGTACACTGGATTGACCATATTGTATGATTTGTACCTACGTCAGGTTTCAAATTATGTTAGGTATATAGAGGATACCAGGGGTCTGGTTGAGGTCTTCTGTCTGAACACAGATTCCACACTACTGTGTGTGAAGCCCATTTTCATGTCCCTACAGTGATTTTGCTAGAATATTGCTAGAAGCAGCATAAAACCTTACTTACTGAACACTGGGACGTCCCCTATTTCGGCTTATTTTTAAAAACTCAGCGACTGCAGATAGCATAGTTTCATGGTGGTGTCACAGGACCAGGTGTTCAGATATTTTTGTGAAACTGTATCTCATAGATAAACCCACCCCCTTGTACAGCCTGCTCTTTTTGTCCTCAAAATTTGGCTTTTCACGGTAATATATGGTAATTATTGACAAGACCAGTGGTACTATGCCAACTCTTGTAGATTTAAGTAATTATAATTGTGAAAGTACTATGTATAGCAGTCGCTGACTTCCAATGACATATCCGTGTTCTGACATGACATGTGTGCAAAACATGTCTGTGA
This sequence comes from Haliotis asinina, assembly GCF_037392515.1. Taxonomy (NCBI): domain Eukaryota; kingdom Metazoa; phylum Mollusca; class Gastropoda; order Lepetellida; family Haliotidae; genus Haliotis; species Haliotis asinina. Next base: position 46,389,094 of record NC_090280.1, on the reverse strand, counting down.
CCTCCACTGGTTGTGTTGCAGTTGATAGACATGTTCATAAATCATGTCAAACATTCGGGTTCAGAATGATCAGTGGGCTGGCAACAATGAACATGGAATACTCAAAAAACATACCATCTGGGGACTAGACAGAATTACTAATCTAAATTTTTTAAGGAAAGTGAAACACTAGAGGGACAACTTGTTTTCTCATGTGATCCAGATATAGAAAGTAAGCGTCTTGTAGAGAATCTACTGTGGACTAGCTGTATGTATCTGGTGATGTTTATGTAAGCAGAATATTGTGTTTTCATCATGTTCATTTAAAACATCTGGGAAGTTGTGTGGTTAAAGTGTTCGCATGTCACGCCGAAGACTCGGGATCGATTCCCAACATGGGTGCAACATGTGAAGCCCATAACTGGTGTCCCCCCCACCGTGGTATTGCTGGAATATTTCTAAAAGCAGCGTAAAACCAAACTCACAAACATCAGATTAAGTAATTCTAACAATGCCATTATTTCAGTGGGATTAGTAATCTGTGGATGATGGCCGTATGTTTTGATAGCCATGAATCTGTTTTACTTTAGATTCTTACTAGTCTTGATATGAATGGGAATATGTTCTGCTGACTACATGACTATGCAGCCCAGCTGGTGTTCATCATAGACTGCATTGATGAAGCCATTCATCCAGTGCTTTGTGTAATAGAGCTGACTGCTCCAGTGTTGAAGGTTCTCATCCCTGACTGCACTCATGTCTGGTGCACTGTAGGCCAACTACTGTTCCAGCGTTGAAGGTTCTCATTCCTGAATGAGCTCATCTCTGGTGCACTGTAGGCCAACTACTGCTCCAGTGTTATAGGTTCTCATTCCTGAATGAGCTCATCTCTGGTGCACTGTAGGCCAACTACTGCTCCAGTGTTGAAGGTTCTCATCCCTGAATGAGCTCATCTCTGGTGTACTGTAGGCCAACTACTGCTCCAGTGTTATAGGTTCTCATTCCTGAATGGGCTCATCTCTGGTGCACTGTAGGCCAACTACTGCTCCAGTGTTATAGGTTCTCATTCCTGAATGAGCTCATCTCTGGTGCGCTGTAGGCCAACTACTGCTCCAGTGTTATAGGTTCTCATTCCTGAATGAGCTCATCTCTGGTGCGCTGTAGGCCAACTACTGCTCCAGCGTTATAGGTTCTCATTCCTGAATGAGCTCATCTCTGGTGCACTGTAGGCCAACAACTTTTCCAGTGTCGTAGGTTCTCGTCCCTTGATGAGTACACTCTTGTGCACCATGGGTCAAGTATTGCTCCAGACCTTGAATACTCCACCATGCAGTCCTCATTCAATTCTTAGGCCCAAGCGACTGATTATCTAGGATACTCTGGAAGATGCAGTGATATTGACAAAACCTCACACGTTAACATGTCACACTGAACTTAATTAGTGTCAGTTTACAAGCTTGTGGGAAGGCATAAAGAATGAGAACTTGGGATCCATACCACGTAGATGCTGTATGTTACTGATGCGAGTACTGGTGCTAGGATTCAGGGGACATGTCACCTATGTCTGTAACCATTTGTCAAACTAATGATACGAGCAGTTTGGTTTCCAATATCACCTGTGGAAGCACCAGGTATAAGAGATGCAGTGCAGTTTGTTGTGCTGGTGCATGTTGTATTGCGTCTGCATGTCCATGTATAAGCATGGTGATCTGAATACTGGAAGATCACGAATCAGTGTATAATATATCTGAATGTCAGATTGTTGCCTTCAAGGTTAGTAATCTGAGCATGGTGAGCATGAGTGGGCTGGAATTTAGCTGTAGTTTTGCTGCAGCATCAACATTATTGCTGGCTGCCATGCTGGGATGAGACAAGAAGAAGAATTTTTTAGATAGTCACTAGTGGTTGAAGAAAACATGATGAAGCCATTCATCCAGTGCTGTGTGTACATTTTATGTTAAACATGTAGTCGAAGAAAATGTCATTATCACTGTATGCCATATTTGTGCATTTTTGGATGAGACAGCATTTCAGTATTCTACTTCCTTATAAGAAACTACATCAATACAGCAATCATCTTGAGGAATCCAGCCTTTATGCTCAGGGGAAGGATCATTTATCACAGCAGTGTACACTTATTGCTCAGGTTATTACTGCTGCTACAGGGAGCTTGTCCTTGTGTTCACATAATCCAGGGTGATTTTTAAGCAAGTTGGTGTGAAATCTAACACTGCAGTTGGCCTCGTCTCTCCACAGATTCACAATAAGAGTGACCTAAATAACCGGTGAACTCCATTTTCTGCAGTAGTTCTGCCCTCAATAATGTTTGTGTTCATTGAGTGTTGTTTGTGTGATAATACGTTGTAAATGCACATGTTTTTGTTTGTGTTCAGTCTTTTGATTAGGTTGTGAAAATATGAGCGCTTGGTTCAGCTTGCTCTGGCTGTAGTGGCTGAGATCAGCTGGGAAGACTCCATGCATTTCATTATCCTCACTCAGGGCTATCCTGTCACTTGATTGGCTGGTTTGTGCTGACATCACATTTTTCACTTTAGGGCTGAGTGCACAAGTGTAATCTGATTGGTCAGATGTGTTCAAAGAACTCTTTTGATTGGCTGTTGATGATGTAGTCAGCATTTCAGTGAGAATGCAGTTTGTAATCTACATAAGCCATCAGCAGGATGTGCAGACATTGCATAGAGGCTTAGGACTGGCCTAGTTACTGCTGCAGTGTAATCTTGCACTTATAGTGTGCATTGGTGCATTATTTGCACAACACTGGTGCAACATCTGTCCAAATGCTTACAATAATTAGACACATGTATTTTTCAGCAGGCAGTTTTGCAAAGCATATTGAAACTGAAGGCATGTGATAGACTGGGTTTCATGTAGAAGTTGAAACAGCCCACAACAACACAAAAAAACTGACCCCACATCACAATATCCCTAAAGCAGAGTAAATCACAGTTAATTACTTTTATAGATATTTTGGTTATCCTTGCTTGATGAATGTTAGGCCTGCTGCAGGTCTATGTTCCAAGTCAACAATTAAAGTCATCCTTGTACACTTAAGGTGAAGCAGGCTAAAACCTGAGTCACTGTAAGCTCTGTCATCTTGAACATTTTCAGAGAAGATATTAACAACATGACGGAAGTTTGAAGTGATGTTAGTTTGTGTTATGTTATTATTGAACAAGGAAGTTCAAAATCTCAGATTAATGTATTAAAAATGTGCACTTGAAATTCTTTTGGAAGTAGAAACATGAATTATTCGATTCTTAGTTGAACTTCCTCAGATATGGACCTGATGTATTTTAATAACATATTTGAAAAATCCAAACATTCTTCTTTGATATAATCCAAGAATTTAAAAAATCTACTCTTTACAAGCAGTGAAGTTCAGTTGGGATATTAACTTTTTTAAAGAGTGTATTAGTTATTTTTAATACATTTTAACTGCTTTAGTTACTTGACACTTTATTGATTGATTGAATAAATGATTGCTAATTAACACTGGTCATATACCTTGTTAATCATTGTCCACGCATTACAGTCAATTTATGAAATCAGTCAGTTAATGAAATGACTAAATATTTTCAGTCATTTCGTGAAGTGACTAGGAGGGTCAGCTGTTTCACATCATTTTGTGTATCAACAATCAATATACCTGAGTCATTTCAGTCATTTCATTTCATCTATGTGTGGTGGACAGGGGTTTGTGATGTGTGGCTGCTCTGGACACAGCAAGTGACAAACAAGCAGGTGTAAATACTTCAGAGCCAAGTGCAACAGTTGCTGCCACAATACTTTTCACTGTATATAATCCTTTTTTGTAGATTAAGAGAACTTTCGTGAAATGACTCAAGTATATTGATTGTTGTTACACAAAATGGTGCAAAATGGTTCACCATTTCTTCCGCACAGATCTTCACTCATTGGTGACTTGTGACCAGTGTGGCTTTGGTGACTTGTGACCAGTGTGGCTTTGGTGACTTGTGACCAGTGTGGCTTTGGTGCCTTGTGACCAGTGTGGCTTTATCAGTCACTGATTTTCATGTAAGGATGACACAGACATAGGTTTAGAAGTAATTATTGTCTCTGATGTTTACAAGCATTGTTTTATGTTTACTGACTGGTGTGTTCTAGCTCTTCCTCTGTCCTCATTGTTTGTGGTGAGGCCTACTCCTTGTTTGTGGTGAGGCCTATTCCTTGTTTGTGGTGCAAGACGTGTGTATAGTTGCACTGTGATATGTAACTTACTTCACAGGACATGTATAGATGTACTGTGATGTTAGAGACACAAAACTGTATACATGTAGTTTAACTGTCATATGGAGACACAGGATGTTTGTCGAATTGTACTGTGATGTTAGAGACACAAAACTGTATACATGTAGTTTAACTGTCATATGGAGACAGGATGTTTGTAGAATTGTACTGTGATGTTAGAGACACAGGACTTTTGTATAGCTGTACTGTGATGTTAGAGACACAAGACATGTACAGTTATACGATGATGTGGTGACACAGGACGTTTGTATAGTTGTACTGTGATGTAGAGACAGAAGACTGTATAGTTGTACTGTGATGTAGAGACAGAAGACTGTATAGTTGTACTGTGATGTAGAGACAGAAGACTGTATAGTTGTACTGTGATGTAGAGACAGAAGACTGTATAGTTGTACTGTGATGTAGAGACAGAAGACTGTATAGTTGTACTGTGATGTAGAGACAGAAGACAGTCAAAGTAAACTTAGCCCCAGTGTTATTCATTACTTTCCTACACTGGGTCTAACAAAACCTAGTATCAGATCGTGTCAGGTAACCTTAGAGATTGACCAATCAGAGCACAGCTTACCAACTTGCGCAAGTGGACATTCGCACATGCCTTTGAACTGAACAATTTTGAATGCTATTTTCCCCATGATCGCTTAAGGACAATGCTCATGGAGCATGCCACAATCAGTGAATAAACACTTGCCGAAAATAGAGTTTTGGGCAATACTCAAGGATGTCAGATTGCGGAAATATTAGCTAATGGTAACCACATCAACAGCAATCGAAAAGCATATACATACTACAGGTCAATGATAAGTGTTATATGCTGATTTTCGTTTTTTGGGAGATCATTGTCAGTGACTGATGTATTTTGTAAGTTCCACCAAACCCTAAACAGTGGCTGTTGTCTGATTTGTAAAATCCGTTTAGCCATCTCGCATTTGATTGGACGGTCATAGGTCACTCAAAGGTTACCTGACGCGACCTCCTACTAGGTTTTGTTAGACCCAGTGTAGGAGTGCAAGGAATAATACTGGAGCTAAGTTTACTTAGACTGAGACACATGACTGTACAGTTGTACTGTGATGTAGAGACACAAAGCATGTACAGTTGTACTGTGATGTAGAGACATAGGATGTTGTATAGTTGTACTATGATGTAGCGACACAAAACTGTACAGATGTACCGTGTGGTAGAGACACAAGACTGTATAGGTGTACTGTGATGTAGAGACACAAGGCATGTACAGTTGTACTATGATGTAGAGACACAAGCTGTTTGTATAGTTGTACTGTGATGTAGAGACACAAAACTGTACCGATGTACTGTGATGTAGAGACACAAGACTGTATAGGTGTACTGTGATGTAGAGACACAAGGCATGTACAGTTGTACTATGATGTAGAGACACAAGGCATGTACAGTTGTACTATGATGTAGAGACACAGGATGTCGTACAGTTGTACTATGATGTAGAGACACAAGCCGTTTGTATAGTTGTACTGTGATGTAGAGACACAAGATGTTTGTACAGTTGTACTGTGATGTAGAGACACAGGATGTCGTATAGTTGTACTATGATGTAGAGACACAAGCCATTTGTATAGTTGTACTGTGATGTAGAGACACAAAACTGTACCGATGTACTGTGATGTAGAGACACAAGACTGTATAGTTGTACTGTGATGTAGAGACACAGGATGTTTGTACAATTGCACTGTGATGTAGAGAAACAGGACATTTGTATATTTGTACTATGATGTAGAGACACAAGCCATTTGTATAGTTGTACTGTGATGTAGAGACACAAAACTGTACCGATGTACTGTGATGTAGAGACACAAGACTGTATAGTTGTACTGTGATGTAGAGACACAGGATGTTTGTACAATTGCACTGTGATGTAGAGAAACAGGACATTTGTATATTTGTACTGTGATGTAGAGACACATGGTGTGTGTATCAATAAGTTATACTGTGATATGGAGACACAAGATGTGAACAGTTATACACTAAACATGTTTAATGTGAAGAGTTAAGTCCAAAGATGATCTGCGGCTCTTTTAGAATATTTTTCAAATGTACATACTGGATCCTGTGTTTTTTTGTGAAATTTTTTGGGTATAAGCAAAGTGTATGCATGTTCTCAACACGGAGGTTGTGGTTGTGGTGGCCCTGTTGATTGACACTACTGTTGCTACATATCCTGGTCTCCACATGGCCAGGTAGACATGCCTGGTTGTGTGGCTTCCTCTTCACCTCAACAATGTGGCCTCATTCACCATCATGACAGACAACTGCTGACCAGGGTTAATTCATATACACCTGATGACAAGGATGGCTTAACATTATCCCCTTAGTGGCAATTCTTGATCGATATGAACAGCTGATGGTAGTGGTTGATTTCAACAGAGACTATATATTGGTATATGGTCTTGAATTCAGTTACCAGTAAAAACAGAAGTTGTGACCTTTCAATGTTTACTTTTGATTTACTCTCAATTATCAATTTAACATGCTTCTGGTGTGAATACTGCAAATGTTATTGCTTGTCATTTCTTGAACCCTTTGGGTTTGTGTCACTGACCTTTAATGCGTACAGTTGTGTAAGGCATGTCTAATCAATGATCAGCATCACTAGGTGATAACTGTCGTACATTACAGTGATATATTGTCCCATATCACATGGTGGCTGTAGCTGCCACTAATCAATAGCTCACAGATTGCACGTCAATAGCACACTGACATCACTTTCAGCCCATCTCATTGGCTGCTTCTTGCGTCATTCACAAATATATTTGTATCCTTACATCACAGATGGCATTATCATACCTTTTTCCACAGCCTGCAAATGTCAATCAGGCATTTTCGGTCTAAATTTCTTACTTGACAAAATTTCGTTTTCAGAAATTGTGTTCAATAAATCTGTTAATTTAAAGGAGTTTATGATTGTTGAAAACTGATCGCTAGCTAGTACATGATTTTAACTCCATAGTTTGATTGCTACTTGGCAGTGGTTCTAACATGTGAAGTCCATGCATGCATTAAGGTTTGTTCTTTTAACAAAGTGCATGGCAGTTTGAGTCAGCAGATAGATACTCAAACATTCATAAACGCAAAATTGGAATATATGTAATATATATATGTAAGTGTACTGTGTTACACATCCATCTATGAAGAATTTGATTTCTTGCAATAATTAGTTCTCACAGGAAATTTGTGCCTTTTGACAGTGTTGTCATGGTAATAGTTGCAATGTCACATCAGTTGATCAATATATGTTAACATTTAGCAGCCTCCATGTGCTTCAGAAATTGTTAGATATCACCATGGTGATATCAGCACATGGAACAGGGTGATGTTCCTCCAAAGTATTTGTTTAAATTCTACTCAAACGAGTGGACACAGTTAACTTGAAGTGAAATATTGTCAGAACATTTTCTCTCTCTATCATTGATACACCGCAGACACACATGTCTGGCTTTCTGTTTGTTACAGTAGATGGCCATAAATGAGTCTTCATTAGTGAAATTCCCATAGACTAGCATGTTAATTAACACTTGCTGGAATAATTTTCATGAAGTTAGTTTCAGTCAAATTACTTTCAGTAGTTATCTATCAGCTGGGAAAAAACCTCAGCTTTATGCACATAGTTTCCATTCAGTTTTCCGATGATTTTTAAGAAAACTGTAAATTTAAAGAACATATGTGAGACGTACCTATCTGGTATAACATGACTGTCTATAGGATAAATTAAGAGTTGTACTTATGCCGTGCTTAATCAGGTCTTATTCAATAACTAATCCACGGAAAGATGAAAGAAAATTATGTACACATTGCTGACTGATTTCCAAAATGTTTGCAAAATGTCAAATAAAATGACTTCTACTCAATTTCTGAAAATTATTCTTGCAACAGGTAATTACCATCCAAGTCTATGGGAATTTCACTAATGATGAAACACTAAATATGACCAACTACTGTAGTAATAAGTTTGTCTTGATAATTAGGATTTGGATGACATTTTAGGAATGGGAAAAGAGGAAGGAGTTATCAAATGTGTAACAATGTTTCATGGTTCATTAAGCCATGCCAATTTTATTTCTTGTTTTATGGATATATTTTTCAAGCATAAGGAACAAGTAAAAATAAGTTTTCCCTGCTCAAAATATAAAATCGTAATGTTGATGTTATATAAATGAAATACTCTTGAAATCAGTGTGAACCATAACTCACTCAACTTGTTTTAGTTGATATAAACAAATCAAAAGAGTAAACATGGAAACTCACGTGGGTTTTTACCTTGACTGGGGATTTTTTTGTATTGGTTTTAGGGTAATGAAAAATTGATATTTACTAATAAAATATAGTATGCTTTTTGCCATGTTTAGTAATTTTTTTTTTTTTTTTTTTTTCGCACTTTGTGAAGATCATGTTGCATTAAAAATGTTGATGAAGGTCATCCTGAAATTTTGCAAGCATTAATTGATGGAAGGTCAATCAGTTCAATCAGTGCATGTCAGTTAAATGAGATAAATGCTATTTAACAAATAAATTTCAAATGGATAACATTGCATATATTGAGAAGACCTTTGAATATGACAAATACTAATGAACTGCAAGACACAGCATTGTTAGCATCCTTCACTATGGCCATTGGTGAATTTACAAGGATTAACTATCCCAAGGCTGTTGGTTAGCCAACTGTGTCAGTGATCATGGGAGCGAGGAAGCATGTTGAAAGGTCTGATTCAAATGGTAGGCAATGATGACCAAACATTTCGAGTAATCGAATGCTGCATTTTGACAACAATATTCTTGTCCATGGTGAGAAATAGTCTACGACTGCCATTTGCCACACATTCCTTTGTCCCTGAATATTACTAATAGAGGCTTAAAACTAAACTCACTCACCCACTCACTCACTTTACTAGTCACATGCCATTGGTGCTGCATTTATCTTTAACATTGTTAAATCTGTAGAAATCATCAAAATTTGTCAGGTGTTGGTGACATCTTAAAGGAAATATGAAGTAAATACGACACATGCCATTTTCAAATTAGGCTGTATCTGCAGAACAATATAAGTCCTTGAGCAACCTACTGACCCCTTTCCCAGCACATGTAAATGGCAGGGTTCTTGATCTGCTTGGCCCCAGGTTGGTGCCAGTAATAGAAGGAGCACAGGCTTCATCCAGCTGTAGTGGGCAGGCCCAGGAGCATGACTTGCCAGCCTTGTCACATGTATTTACAGATGTCAAATGACGTCTGTTGGCTTAAAATATATTTAAGAATGAGGACAGACAAAAGGCTTGTTAAATGTGGAACCGGGGCTATGAAGAATGGATGACGGTTTTGAGTTACTAATGTGGATGGCCTCAGCCAGAGGACTGATGTGTGATATGACCTGTAGTGACATGTAATTGGTTCATTAGATAAGAACAGAAAGTATCAACCAGAGATATTGGTTGGGAAGTGTTCTGTGGAAACCAGTGGAACTCTCGAGAAGAGCTGTGTGTTGTCAACTGCCCTGCCTGTGTGTGTTGACCTGTGTGTGTTGACCTGTGTGTGTTGACCTGTGTGTGTGTTGACCTGTGTGTTGCCGTGTTTGTGCTTGCCTTTGTGTGTTGGCCCATGCATGTCTTGACCTGGGTGTTGCCATTGTGTGTTGAGCTGTGTTTGTTGACCTGTGTGTCTTGACCTGTGTGTATTAACCTGCGTGTATTAACCTGCGTGTGTTGACCTGTGTGTGCAGAATGTGTAGTAAGGCTACTGAGAGGGGAAACTGCTTGTCATGAAAGATGTTTAAAAGTCATAAATACAAGTAAAATATTTTTTGCAATGTTCATAAGAATCTGATTGAATCTGATGACCCAGCAGTAAGTGTTTATTACATGCAACCATGAATTGTTACCATACCAAATCTGAACTAGCTGACCTAATGATTCATACTGATTCCTGTGTCAACTCATTGTATTGTATGTGTGTGTGTGTCTGGGTGTATGTGCCTGGGAGAGGGAGGCCTGCTCTTCATCTTACGGATGGGAAACAAAATATATGATGTATGTCCACCTAATAGACCCAAACCCAACTATGTGTATGTAATCTAAAATGAATAGAAGATCTAGAACTAATTCATTTCATGTGGAGATAAATAAAACATAGGTGTTATGATCATTTGACGATTGCACTTAATGTGCTAAATGTGATGAAACTTGGTCAAGCCCTCAGTGGGTTATCTATTGATATCAAAACTGTATAACTGTGATGCCTTGGTTGTCATTCCCAGGTGCAGTGTTTTGCCAGTGTATAGAATAAGATTGTTGTTCTTCGTATTCTGCACTTATATTAGTTATTAGTGCAGCTTGGTAGCATTGTTTTCAGCCCATTATCCCAACGCATGTCCATGTTATATTCAGCTCATACTCTAAACTGCAATATATGTGTCACAGTTGTCTCAAAAATAATTTTTATTCAGTCCAAATATTTGTATCATTAACGTATGCTGCTTCTCACAATACAACTGAAATATTGCTGGTGTTGTTCAGTTTTATCTCGCTCACTCACAGCACCATTCCGGACGAGGTATTTATGTCCATTCCACCTTTATGCAGTGATGATAATTGTGATTAAACCCTAGTATGGTATATTAATCACCAAAGGCTTGAATAACTATGTTCATGTTTTTACACATGAATCAAGTCATATGGTTACTGAAACAATTCATGAGTCCTTGAAGCGAACAGATTGAATAAACTGGACGTTGCTGTTCATATGATATTAGTTGTTAAAGGAATTTTAATTTTCAAGTTATGGTTTCACAAACTGAACTCTAGCTGAACCTTCTTTCATCATGGCCCAGTCTCTTGTTGGCCTGCATACCACCACCCATTATTGTATTTGTCAATGTACAGTTATAAATACGCTACTACCTGACTGCCATCGTGGGCCAGGTGTTGAATGTACACAACCCTGATCGCTCGTCTGGCTGTGGTATTTATAGATCTGACCTGCCGAAAAGACCACATCCACTATAGAGCTGATGAAAACTTTTGCTATGAAATTTGCAAGTGAATAATCATCAGTTTGTTACAACTTGTCTGAGAGGCATTTACAAGATCGAGTACTGAGAAATGAGATCTTTGGATAAACAACTTTTTTATGACATCTCTTCAAACTGAAAGAGAAAAAGTTGTACACACAAAGATTTCCCTTTGTTACATTTGGCTCTAGATATTAGATATTTATTGCATAGCATTCCATGAAGAAACACTAGTAATATTCTATTAACTACAAATATAAACACAGCAGTTACAAACATATAGAAATACAGATACATAAATGATGTACATTACAACAATTTTACAAATCATATATGTAATATCACATAGAAACAGTATGAGACAATGGTAATTTGCAAAATTCATTTACAATTGTAAATGTTTTGAGATATTTTAGAAATAGTTTCAGGACTTCTATTTGAAAATGAGGCTAATAATTGTTATGAGAGTGTAGCCAATTTTTTATGATGAAAAAGCAATGTTTTTAGTAGTGATTTCCGTTCTTTCCTATACTTAGTACAAGATATTAAATAGTGTTGTTCATCTTCTAAGACATTGCATGTTTCAGAGAGATGTTGTTCTAGTGGGATTGCAGGTTTTATATATTTCCCTGTTTTAGTATTGAGTTTATGATTGCTTAATGGTAACTTTGCCAAATGTGATCTTTGTTTTACAATGAAATACGGTGGATGCTGTCTATACCGGCACTCACTAGGGTTGAAGAAGTTACGTGGTTCAGATGACGTGCTGGATTGTAGAGCTTATGATAAACGTACAAGCCACAGACGGGACACAGCCGGTGTTGACAACTTTTCTGGATTGGACAGATGCCAGTTTTGGCAGTTTCACTGTAGATAATTCTCAAGTTTTGTGGATGATTTAACCTATATGTATGTTATTAATTTGCTGTTTGATGTGGGAGAATCACTTATGGAGTGCTTGAACATGTCTTCACGTTTGGACTGGAGTATGCTCATGCAAGATATATTTCTTGTCCTGTGTGTGACAGTTACTTTTCTACCAGCACCTTACATTTTGATTTGTTTATTTGCTTGATATATCGGCTGTTATTAACTATTTTAGAAAACTGCTGTTCATGTACCTGTTGACTAACTTACTGTGGTGATTACTGTTTGACTGAAGGTCCATGTTAGAATATTGACCTTCAATATGATGCATGTCTTAAGAGATGACTAATGGCAATGGATGGTCAGGATAGCAGAATTGGTTGAGGCATGTCATCGATTTCCAATTTCGCAGATCGAAGTTCATACTCAAACTCACTCATTCACTCACTGACTGACTGACTGACTCACTCACTCACTCAAATTGAATTCGGGACCCAAATTGCAGGTTTGAAACATTGTTGGAAGTCATTCCTGAATTATGGACTTATTGTCAACAGCCTTTGAGCAGAATATGGGCTGTATGTCTGTTGCACTATATTACTTCACTCCAACATATGATAGGCATTGAAAGCTTGTAGCACAACATAAACAGCCCTGGGAAAAGTAAACAAGCCTTACAAGGTTTACACTGCTTGTCATGGCATCATCTCACTCGGTGTGGCAGTTGATAGTGCAGTGTTTTGTGTGTCGCACAGATTTGCATCCAGTATGCAAATGTAGTGAATGGTAGCAGAAAACCCCAAATATTGCATCCAGAGACACACAAATACTGAGAGCATATGTACAGCAAATCATCAGTAGTTATGTTGTATGTTATTATATTCAGCATGTATGACCAATGTCCATATGAAATCTGATTTATTCCAGTCTCTGAATGCAATTATCTGAACATGCAGTACACTGCACCTTTTCAGTACTCTACATGACCGTCATCTTACCAGCATGGGCCTGTAACATTCATTGATGAGGGTGTAGCTAACACTCTGTAGTTAATACTCTGTAATGACACCTGTCATATGCAGAAAAATCATCGTGGCACAGTGTTACCACACATCCTTTGAGTATTGCACCAACAGAAACATTGCATTTTGTAACCTGTCATTTTGCATATTATTTGTGGACGTGCCCACTTTCCATAACTGAAGGACGATGGACTATCTGCACGTCTACAGGCTTATACATTCTTTCATCCTGAAGACCCTGGTTCAATTTCCCACACAGGTACAATGCATGTGTGAAGCCCATTTCAGGTGCCCATGAAATTGCTGGAATATTGCTAAGGGCAGGGCAGAACCAAACTTAACTCACTCACTGCTCCAAGTCTAACTGACCAACTAGGATTGAATAATGTTCAAATTCATTGTTGACTGATGTGTCCAGATTCCTTGTAGAATGCTAATGTGTTCAGATTCCTCTTTGAATGATATGTCCAAATTCCTTGTAGATTGATGTGTCAAGATTCCATGTAGAGTGATGTGTCCAATTTCTAGTAGAATGCTGATGTATCCAAATTCATAGTAGAATGCTGATGTGTCCATCAGGTACATGAAGCTGACATGGAATGGGAGTGTTTAGACTGTAGGCAGGGGAAGGTTTGTCTTGGTTGACACTGGTTGTAGGCCATGGAACAGTCAGTACATTGTTAGGGTTTGTCCTGTGACTTGACTGTGAAGGTGTTTGTCATGCAGCTTGAGGAAACACTTGAGGCCATACTCGTAGGATGATACTCTCAACTGCAGTGCTCAGAATAGCCACATCAACTGCGTCATTCCCTCTGAACCAGTCCCAATTACCGCTAGTATCACTTTAGATTGGATTTCACTGGGAAGTTGAAGACGTAGAGATGGCTATTCAGGCTCCAAGCTTCCTGATAAGCTGATATGAAATATAATAATGTGACTTTAGCTTTGGCTGGTGGAAATGGAGTTGTGTACCTACTAAACAGACTCGTGTGTGTGTGATGACGGCTAGGCTAGGACACACATCTGCAAGATGGTCATCACACTCCTGCCTGGCAGAAAACATACTGATGAAAATCACTTCATGACAAAATAAATTGAATAAAGGGAAATTAAGATTGTAAATTCTCATACCTTTACTTGTCAAATGAATATTTAAATCTCAGAAGTTTATTCAACTTGGGATAAAAGTTGTTTAACAAACAATTATAATTTCAAATCACTATTATTGCTTTGTATTACAATGGGGTATGCATTTTATATGAAACGCTGAGAACGAGTAGGGTTGGTCTATTTTAATGCTCCTCACGTTCCGCATGTGCATTTCTTTCATTGTTCCTTCTGCTGCGCTTGATTTGTATTACAGTGGGGTATGCATTTTTAATGGAACACTAAGATCAAGTAGGGTTGGTTTGTTTTAATACGCCTCACGTTCTGCATGTGCATTTGTGTCACTGTTCCATCTGCTGCATTTCGCCCCTTTGTAATACAAACCAATAATAGCAACTTCAGTCTATCATCGCTTGTTACACAACTTTTATATAAAGTTTTACCATTTTGTTCAAGGTGATATTCATCAGTGCATTTTCACTGCAAACAGACTGTAGCATGACAGAAAATGTACCATTTGGTGATGTGTAGCTAATAAGAGATGAAACATGATTTACACATTTTAGACCCATGAAGGTCCAGGGTAGAATAGGCCTTCAGCAACCCATGCTTGCCATAAAAGGCGACTGCTTGTCGTAAGACGTGACCAGTCGAGGTCTTTGTTGTAGTGTGTAATAAACATAAGTGGTTGCGGAGATATTTAGCAGTTTGTATGTTGTGAAAATGATTTTAGGTGATGTTTCAGATAGCGGAAACATTTACTTACATTGGTGAAATAATGACTGTATTTTGAAGGTTTGATCTGGACTGTTGTAGTAAGTGCTGATTTTACTGGCATCATATTCGTCCAGCTGGCTGATTGTGTCAGCTTGACTACAGCCATACTACATGTACAGACCAGTACCAAAAATATTCATCACTTGATATGTTAATAAGCATAAATAATTTTCATTCTTTGCTTTTCATAAGATCCGAGTTATATCTTGCATATTTGTGATTAATCATGCTTCCTGTAATCATATAATTTCTGTTTAATTTTCCATCGCTTGTTTATTGAATGGCAACAATTAAATCAACATATGTACAATTATAAGTTTTATAAGTTAACAAAGTATACCTCTGTCGTTAACTGTAATAGAGACTATTTCAATGAGGTTTGCTCAGACTGCTATAATCTGTACTCTCATAAATATGCTGCCATGCCTAACCATATAAATGCCTAGATAAATAAACAAGTTAATTAATTATCCAAAAAAAATTAACCCAAACAAGTAAACTGCTGTGAGCTCCTCTAACATGGTGACCTGTGTGATTGTACATTGTGGAACCATACATAAGTTGATAAAAGTGATGTTATAAGTTAATTAGTGAGCGGAGAATTGAACTGAAATTGTGTGTGCAGAGCAGTGTATCAAATTTGACAAAGATCCATCCTAAACTCACATTGTGAAAAATATTTATGCTACACTGAAATAACATGTAAGTCCATGGAAATGTTGATACCATCAATGTGCGCTAATGTCCAGTGTTAAATAGCACAACAGCGTACAACTGATACTGTAGTCCATTTGGCTTAAAAGCATACCTATGAATTGCAATCTAACTTGAAAACTAATAACCTTGAAATACTCAATGAAATGCTGATCACAATCAAGACATCATACCAACACTGTGTGGGGTTTGCAGAATTTTGGTTGTAAAAATTAAAAAGTTGTTTTAAAACTATCATTAAAATATTGACACAGTTCCCTGTTTGTTACGAGTAGGAGTGCAAAGAAAGGATCAGCCAAGTTGTACTCTTTTAAGCCAAACAGACTATACTGTTGAAGCAGTAGTTTGATTCCTTATATTTCATGGCAAATAACTTGTTTTTTGTCTCTTTCAGCATCTCGAAATGAGATACGTGTATACCCTTGGCACTCACTCGTTCCTTTTCTGACCAATACGGGACCAGCTGTTCCAGCAACCCCCCCAAATGGAGCAAGTCACTCACCCCCTCAGTCAGCCACTCCACCCCCTGTTGTCAGCAAACAGGACCCTCCTCAAACAGCGCCAGGAATGGGGGATACTTGTAAGTAATTCACTTGATCATCTCTATGAGACCAGGGCCTAGATTTTCAAAGCTATCTTAGCGCTAAGATAGTTGTAAGTGCCATACATTAGCATTAAGTTTCTACTATCTCAGTGCTAGGAGAGCTTAAAAAATTTAGGCCCAGACAGTGATGGCTGTCCGCGATGCCTGCCAGATGCTGGTCACTGATCAGTGTTGGTGATGCTCGTTCACCTGCAGAGCAAAATCAAACATCCTGCTCAGTGCTATGACCAAGCAGTTTCTCTGATTAGCAGTTTCTGTGCAAGTTAGAAATAGGAGGTGGGGTACCTGGGTAGAAAAGATGGATCTGTCCCAGCCCTACCTTGCATTGTTTGCTTGCATGGATTTGCTTTCAAGTCAGAGCATACTCTTCGTGCATTTAGCCTCGCTGAGTACATGTCAAATACAGTTGGATACACCAAGCAGACTATACTGTTGAAGCAGTAGTTTGATCTCGATGAAATAAATTTCCTGTCGTAGTACTCACAAATATGTCTTTAGTTTGATTCAGAAGACAGTTTTGATTCATTAGACAGCATCCATTAGAAGTTCAAGCGTACTTGTAGTACCCCTGGCAAGTATCCAACAGCAGCGGTAAGTATTTGTTGTTGTGGGTATATGGCTGAAAGTGTAAACTGTCAACACTTTGCTTCCAGCCTTTAAGGTGGATGATGACATTGATGAGGATGATGACGACGTTTTTGAACCAGCACCAACTGATTCACCTAAGAAGTCAATTGCCAGGTCCCCAACCAAGAGGCGAACACAGTCCCTGAGTGCTCTGAAGGACAAGGAGGAACCTCGGAGCCCACGCAAGGTAGGACTATACAACATTTTCCCCAAGAGCATGCTCAACCTAATTGTAGTTTCTTGATTATCTACAAAACACCCAAACGACAGTCATGTTTGAGGAAGTATAGCTAGCTCCAAGTTAAAAAAATGTCCTGATATTGTCTTAAAGTAGCATTTAGTAGATGACCAGGATATTTTATGGATTAACCTTCTTTATTCTTTCCACACAACATTCACCATCATGAATGGCCCTGTAGTGATCCTGAAACGTTGCATAGAAAGAATAAAGCAGCTTAATCCATAACATATCTTGGTTGTCCTGATATTTCCTAGCAAGAACTAAAGTGCTGTGACAAATTTCTCCGTACCAAACAGACCCGTCACTAACTACTAAGGGCAGAAAGAATTGTTTCTCAAAGTATTGAACCATTTAAGCAGATGTTTGTTCCCACATACCCGGGCTAACATCAGTAAACCATGAAATGTAGAGACAGTAAGCTCAGTGTATGCCATCCTTGTGTCCAGTCTCGAGACAAAGACCACATCCGCCGGCCGATGAATGCCTTCATGATCTTCAGTAAGCGACATCGAGCTCTGGTTCATCAGCGCCATCCTAACCAAGACAACCGCACAGTCAGCAAGATCCTTGGGGAGTGGTGGTATGCCCTCGGGCCAAAGGAGAAGCAGAAATATCATGATCTGGCATCACAGGTATGCACTGTCACCTTGATTACAGGAAATAGAAGACATTTCTTACTATACCCAAGATATTGCCCAGTCTGTCTCACTTCTGATTCTGGCCATGTTCATTAGGGACTGGTGTAGCTGGAACATTTGAGTAAAGATCTTGGGGATTTGTATGTATAATCTGCTGATGCAGTTAGTTGTGCTTCAGCGATCACTAAAATGTTTTGAGCAGGTGACTGAAAACAAAATCCTTGGTTGATAGCTGTGGGATATGCTTCATGACATTTGAAAGTCGTCACCATTATGTTTGGGTCAATGTCGCTGTTGTTTTTTCCAGGTGAAAGAGGCCCACTTCAAGGCCCATCCGGACTGGAAGTGGTGTTCCAAAGACAGAAAGAGGTCAAGTACCATTGCAGCAACATTGAAGCAAAGGGGAGGTAACCGACGTCTGAGTTCTACTGAGGACATGTCTGAAGCAGTTGGGGACATTGGTGAATATTGAAATTTGTGTCCTGATGAATGATTGTTTGTAACTGTAGGTGAATGACTATAAGTAACTGTAATGGAAAAAAAAGATCATATATTCCACAGTTAATAAGCCAGCTGATGATACCATATTTTGATATCTGTCAGATATCTGTCCAAAACAGTGCCTTCGGTGTTTGCTGTAATCCTTCACTAGAACAGGGAATGCATAAAGTGGTTATACCTGAATTACCTCTTGTCTACGACATGTGATGTGCGAAACTGAATGAAGAAACTGCAGGCAGTGTAACAGCCACCCCTCCTGTATATTCGATATGAGAAGGTCATAGTCATTGGTCATTGTTGAAGACATTAACACAGTTGTCATGGTCAAAACATTGTGTGTGTGGAGTGTGTACAAGTGTATGTTATGTTGGGATAGATTGTGCTGCTGTGTGTGGGCTAGTGTGTACAGCTGTGTCCGGGTAGTGTGTAGAGCTCTTTGTGTGTGGGCGGGGGGTAGTGTGTAGAGCTGTGTGGGGGGTAGTGTGTACAGATGTGTGTGGGCTTAGTGTCTGCGTGCGCGCGCGCATGCATGCGTGTGCAGCTGTTTGGGGGGTAGTGTGTAAAGCTGTGTGTGTGGGTAGTGATTACAGCTGTGTGTTGGATTAGTGTGTACAGCTGTAAGTCATGGTAGTGTGTACAGCTGTAAGTGGTGGTAGAGTGTACAGCTATCTGATGTGTGCTGCAGATGACAAGCTGGATCCAGAGGCGCTTGACCTGGAGGAGCGCGAGGCTGTGACCAGCCTGGAACCAGAGTCAGCCATGCCACTGCCCCAAGGAAGCATCAGCAGCTTAATGAAACAGAGATCTCTAAGCTTCTCAGCGGGGCAACAGGATGAGGTCCGCAGCTTCCTGCCACCTACCTGCAAGTCCTACCAACAGCCAGAGGTCGGTGTTCATGCAAGGACCAAATTCTTTATGTTTGTTTTTTTATGCCACTAGAATGATGATTGATTGACCACAGTATCATCTGAGAATCACAAATTGCTTTAGAATGTTAGAGTCTTTAATGTAAGGATTAGAAATTAAAAAGATTTGAGTTATATTATTGACAATATCAACCAGTCTTCATCACACGTTCTAGAGAATAATGCAGTGTTCATGAATGGTGTTTCAAAGTAACAGGACATTGGGTTCTGTAAGTTTCAGATGTCTGTCTCACCCACTGAAAATTCACAAGACCCATAGAATAAAATTATACACACATTTCAGATTTAACATTTCTCATAATTGGCATTGAAATTATTACCATTATATAATGACAAACATTATAAAGATAAATTTATAAACAGTGAACAAGTGTCACATGCCACAAATAACAACTTCAGACAAAGTTATTGTGACATATTCAGTCAGACACTGGGGCCAGCAGGTTGGGGACTTCTGATGGCAAATCTGCCGGATTTGTCAGAAGGTCAGACACTATTCGCAAACACTGTAATGACAATGTTATTTTGATTCATCTGGCCAATAAGAACATCTGAAGAAAAACCCAAATCCAATATATGTGTTCCTTACGTTTCTGCAGGCCATGGCAGTGGAATCTGGGGGCATCTCAGTGGGCCGACCACATCAGCTATACCAGCAATCTGGCTCTTCCAACAACCCCCCTCGCACCACTGTACCATTCCATGATGGCCAATCCACACACACCTCACAGCCATCTCAGATGTCCCAGCAGCATTACAACTTCACCCAGGAACAAGTGAGGCAGTTTCATCGCAGCCTCGGCTCAAAAGGGGATGATGATGACAGCGATGATGAGAAGATGGTTATATGTGAAGACGGTAAGAAAGAATTTTGGCAGGATTAAACAGAGTTCCAGATAAGCTGCATGTTTGTATAAAATATGCTGTAGAAAAGTTGAAGTTAGCTAGAAAAATAAGTGTCAGCATATGAAAAATAAATATTGATTTTTACACTCTGTCAAAATAACAATGGGTATTTACTCAGTACATCAAAATCATGTTGCGTATCACATAATCTAAACCAGTCGAACTTAAGCTTTTCCAAATATTCATGATTAGAAAGTTCTTTGATAATTCTAAAGACATTTGAAATGTGTGAAAGAGATAGAAAACCAGTCGTGGTTTGTTAACCCTTCACTGATTGATCCATCTATAATTAATGACCAATCTAAAGCTGAACCACATTCTGGCGGTATCCTGTTATGCAGTCAGTTCTGAAGGGTGATGTAATGTATGTCTATTACCTATGAGGGCTAAAATATTGAGTTCATATTTTTCATACTATGCCCTCAGGAAAAATATCACACAGTCATTCTGACATGACGTCATGAACAATGCCATGATGTCAAGTTTCTTGCTCTTCCTCAATTTCACAACTTTGGTAATAAACAGAATATTATAGTCATGCTCGTATCATACTATGTTTATGACATTTGTGCCTAAATATTGGTATATCACTCACTCAAGCTAGGGAAGTACCAACATTTAGGCACTCGTGTCATAAACGTAGCATGACATGGGCACTCATATACAATCAAGTTAAAGTTCATAGTTTGGAGTAATACTCTTACAACATAATGTCACCTCTGGAGTTTGGTGTTAAGGTCTTCCCTTCATACATTGTTTTGGAGGCAAAGTAATTCCCTAAATATTCCCATTTTGCCTTGCTATGCTGAAAGGATACTGGTATTATCTGACTGCTTAGTCTCTGAATCTTACAAGCTGTTTTCTGTTGTGCCCAGAAAGTGGTGTCAATGCTGCTGGTGAGATGGGTGGCATTGACCTCAACTGTAAGGAGCATGTGTCTGACAGTGAAACAGACAGTCAGACAGAGGAAGACACACTCATTGAGAACAAGGCATTCCCCCAACAGCGCTTCTCCCCAGTCATGAAGAACATCACCCCTGCAGACATTGCTTACCGTCCCAAACCCATCCGTTGCATGCCTGATCCTCAGATGGAGATGGATGTGAGCTCTCCCATCAACAAGCAGCTGGCTGAAGGGCTGCTTATGCCAAGACCGTCAAGCACAGGCTCCAGCTTTCAGCCAAAGGGAGCCGTGTTTAAAGCTAAGTCTCGTGATGGCCGACTTATGTCCGCCAGTTCTTTAGACATGCTCAATGAAGCTCGTGAGGACGAAGGCAGTATGTACAGCACTAGTTCGCGTATGCCTGGCACACAGCAGCAGACAGTCAAGCTTGGCCAGATGAAAATCCACAACATCACCATGACCCAGGACAAGCAGCAGCTTATTGTGTCCTCCAACATGCAGACAACTCTTGGAAAGCAAAATGGACGGGGTCCAGTGATGGGAAAGATGACACAGAAGTCCCGAGCTGCCAAACCCGTGCCTCAGAGTCCTCTTCCATACTCTCCAACTCAGGCATCTCCTGTGTCCTCACATCATGCCACACGGCCCCCAACAGCCAGTACTGTCCAGTTTCCTTCCACACCGCAGGTGATGGTAACTCATGCAGGTCATGTTGGTGGAAGTGTGGCACCAACCTTTTCCACAACGGACAAACCTATCACAACTCCCATCCCTATTGCCTCAAAGCCTATTCACAATCTGCCACAGACAACATCATCTAAAACTGCCTCTGTTAACAACGTATGTATTCCCCAACAGACTCTCTTGACCAGCAACAATTCTAATGGCAGCATGAAAAATGTGAGCACAATTCTGTTACAGAGCATTCCAAGCAGCCCCTATGGTATTCTAAACTCCCCAGCTGTTAGTGCTGTCACTGCAAATAAACTCAACAATAGTGCTACTGTGCAAACTTCGGTAAACTCAGGTGCATATGTTACAACATTACGCAACATCGCGCCTCCCCAGAGCGTGCAACAGCAACCGCAACAGCAAGTTCAGAACCTGGCCTCCCCAGCTCTGCTTACTAATGTGGTTCTGAAGACCAATCAGTCAAGTCCTGGCACTGCCACCATGGCCATCCAACAGCCCCAGACACCCACACAGCCAACCCTGCAACCCACGCACGTCCAGTACATCCTACCCTCAGTCCGAGTCCAGCCTGCTCCCCCAGGGGGCAAAGTACAGAATGTTCTGCAGATGGCCTTGCCGGGAGGTGCTGTCCAGCAGAACATTGTTGCTGTGGCCAGCAATAATGTAGGCCAGCCTGCCCAGGTCCAGACAAGTAACTTCCAGATTAGCACAGCACCTGGTGGGCTCCGAATGACAAACTCTCCTCAAAACAAGGTGTTGCCACAGCAGCAAACACAGACTTTGATGGCAGCACCCAAGCAGCACCCTCAGCAAACAAAGGCTGTTGCCATGGTTACACAACTGGTGACTGTTAATCCTTCACCAGCAGTGCTGGCAACATCCCCGCATCACATACAGCTAGGTCAGCCTGTAGTGTCCCTCACCGTGGCACATCCCTCAGTGCAGCATCAGATGCAGCCCACACAGTCACAGAGTGTCATATCACAACAACTACAGCAGCAGCAGCAACAGCAACAGCAACAGCAACAACAACAGCGCATTCTCTTGCCTTCTACACAGAAGTGAGTAGATTCTGAAATTCCATATAAAGGTCAATCATGCAGCCTATGGTAAAGTGTTCCGATGAAGTAGCTGAGCATAATATGCATAAGAAACTGTATAAGCAGGTGTTAGTTATCAGGATGAAGATTGTTTTCATAAACAAAAAAACATGTTTTCAACTTTTCTTGATTAAATCAGTTTTGAAAATGTATATTTTGTGTAATGTTCCTGTTATCAGGTCATCTTTGATTTGTTTCTAGAATTGCGTATGTCCAGCAAGGGACAGGCATAGCCGTGCCTGTGGCGACGACTCCTCCGGGAAACAAAGCTGAGGTGTCCCATGCTTACATCCCAGCCTATGTTGGCTCTGTGCCTCAAGGTAGGTGGTAACACTTGCCAGAATCCCACACTGGCCAAGTAATTCATGACTTGTAAAATCATTGTTAGTTAAGACAAGAAATAGTGGAAACGGATGTTAACCCCCATGTTGTTGTCCAAGGTAGGTCTGGTAGATACAGCTTGATTTCACTGCCTTCTCTTGATCTGTAAAGGCAACACACAAGGTGTCAAAGGTTCAGGAGCCTCTAAAGTATGATTCTCAATGGAAGAGTGACTGAGTTTAGTTTGACACTG
Source organism: Haliotis asinina (assembly GCF_037392515.1). Taxonomy (NCBI): domain Eukaryota; kingdom Metazoa; phylum Mollusca; class Gastropoda; order Lepetellida; family Haliotidae; genus Haliotis; species Haliotis asinina. The sequence continues at coordinate 46,365,594 of NC_090280.1, read as the reverse complement.
CCCTCAACCCTCCGGCTATATGGTGGTGGTCTGTAAATAATCGAGTCTGGATCAAACAATTGAGTGATCAACAACATGCGCATTCATCCGTACAATTGGAAAACGATGACATGTGTCAACAACGTCAGGGACCGGCCATAGTCACCTTTTATGGGTTGCTGAAGGCCTATTTTACCCCGGACCTTATTGAATCTCAATGGAAGAAGATAGCTAGTTTTCTGCTACAAATGTTTAGTTGTCTTTTCTTTCAATGATACTTTAAGAAATGGTCTGTTTTTGCCAATAGTGAACCAGAGCACCGTACAACAGGTCTTGATTCAACCACAAGCAGTCCGATCTCCATCACTTGCAACCAGTCCAGCACCACCTACACAGCCAAACATTGCCCCCAAACCTCAGCTGTCTGCGCACAAGACACAACAGAGCCCACCACAGGCTCAGAGTCCCATGTATTACGGTATGTAAACCTAGTGCCTCAGGTGTCATGTCAAGTAGGCCTAGTGCCTCAGGTGTCATTTTATATAGACCCTAATGTGTCAGGTGTTGTGTCTTGTAGACCTAGTGCCTCAGGTGTCATGTCTTGTAGGCCTAGTGCCTCAGGTGTCATTTCATGTAGACCTAGTGCCTCAGGTGTCATATCTGGTAGGCCTAGTGCCTCAGGTGTCATGTCTTGTAGACCTAGTGCCTCAGGTGTCATGTCTTGTAGACCTAGTGCCTCAGGTGTCATTTTATGTAGACCCTAATGTGCCAGGTGTTGTGTCATTTAGACCATGTGCCACAGATGTCATCTTATGTAGACCCTATGTGTCAGGTATCATGTCATGTAGACCTTGTGTGTCAGGTGTCATTTAGACCTAATCCTAATGATGCAGGTGACATGTAGATCTAGTGTGTTGGGTGTCGTGCCATGTAGACCTGATAGCTCATGTGTGATGTCATGCATACCTAATACCTGAGGTGTCCTGTCATGTAGATCTAATGAGGCAGGTGTCATGTCATGTAAACTTAGTGCCTCAGGTGTCATGTCAAGTAGACCTAGTGTGTCAGGTGTCATGTCAGGTAGACCTAGTGTGTCAGGTGTCATGTCAGGTAGACCTGGTGTCAGGCGTCATGTAATGTAGACATAGTGCTTCAGGTGTCATGTCATGTAGACCTAATGATGCAGGAGTAACATCATGTAGACAGTGGCTCAGTTCAGTGGCATGTTTTATCATTCTCAGCTCCATGGGGAACTATTGCAGCCACTAGGCTAGAGTTAATGTGGCTTTTCAATCCTTATCCAGTGCTTTGTCCATTTTTGTCTGCATGTTGCTGTACCAGCAACAAGGTGCTTGCATGTATTCACTTCTGATTGGAGTTGACGTTATAGCTCTTCCAGTGACGTACATCAGTACATCAGTGTCACAGGTACTGACTACCTCGCTGTGCAGGACTTAAAAGCTTATGATGATATAACATCAAAACTGTAAACACAAAACACCTGGCCACTGTTCTTCACCAAAACCTGCTGTAACTCACTGTCAGACCAAACAAGTGTTCATATTTATTTACCTTGTCAAACAATCTGTAGACAAAGTCAAACCCTGTTTCCTCAGACCCTGTATATCCAGAACCATTTATTAATTAATGTTTATATTACTGCCAAAGACTGTCTGCAATGTGAAGTGAGCGAATGGTCGAAGGGGAGATAATTGTAAAATATGTTATTTGTTAAGTTTTTGGAAATTGTAGGTGTTGTCTCTGCTGTAGAAATGGATTCGAATAAGATTCTAGCTTTAGTCTTTCAAATGATACAGGCAGTAAATTATGTGCAAGTTGTGAAATGCAAGGGGTCTACAAAACTTTATATCAGATTGTTATGTTTAATAAGAGCATAATTGATATAGCACAACAGCTTTATTATCACATGCCGGTCAGTTGATGAACGATTGGGTTCCAAAAGTGAGTCTTGCCCAGTTTGTATTTGTCATTACTTCTCATTGTCTCCAGGGGTTATGAATGTGCGGTCTTCCAGCTACATCACTTTCCCCACAGATGGGAAGGGAGAGATAGGTTACATCAGCAACCCTAACTTCCAGACTCGTCCTACTAAGGTGAAGGCCACCCTTGCCAGCATCCCTGTTGCCACGGAGAGTCTGCAGAGACCACCGGTCTCTCAAGGTTAGTCATATTAACCCAAAGGTGTACTCTTTGAGAATTCAGTAATTTTAAGTAGTCTTCGTAAGAGTCCAGTTTCCTGTTGGAATCCTGAATACAGTGTGTGAAGACAATATTTTGTCCCCCCCAGTGTGATATTGCTGGAATATTGGTGCAAACAATGCTCACTCACTTTCTTTTATGGGGTGGTTTGGTAGCCTAGTGGTTTAAGCCTTCACTCGTCCAGCTGAAGACCTTGGTTCAGTTGCCCACATGGGTACACTGAAGCCTATTTCTGGTGTCCCATCCTGTCATATTACTGGAATGTTGCTAAAAGCAGTTTTTAACTAAACTTATGGTCCCACATTCTCTATTAATGTTGTTGTAAATAGTTACCTTCATGGTTTATTTCCACAGGGCGCCAGGTGTCAGTCAGCTCTCCACGCCCCTCCCCATCCCCAGGATATCATTTGTCTCCTAGTCCTGGTACCCCAATACACTGCAGCCCTGTCCCATCCCCTACCCCCATTCACAGACCACCTCCACCCCCACAGCCTGTCATGACACAGCCCCAAGCAGAAACTCAGCCGCCTCCACCACCTCCTCAGCCTCTCCAATCAGCCATGAGCCAAGGGCGGACAACTGTGGACACTCGTGAAGTCACATTCAGCTTTGATGTTATGAAGGACTCTGACAATGGGGAGAAACCTCAACGGGCCTGTAAAGGGAAGAAATACACTCAGCTTCGTGAGTCTGAGATGAGGGTGAAGAGGAAGAAGCCCAGCCCCCTGTCCGACATCCATGAAGACCAGGGGTTGCTGTCACAAGAGTCCTCCCCCAACAGAGACCAGGGTGAGGGGGATCACCAAATGATGGAAGCCACGCCTGAGACACAGTCCAGTCCTGCAGCAGCAGCAGCAGCAACAGCAGCATCAGCTGCATCCTCATCAGCAGCAGCATCACCAGAAACACCGTCACAGGTGAGACATCATCATCTTCATCATCATCATCATCAATCCAGAGTTGATAATTAGTTTGCAGTTGATGAAATTGTAAAATTGTTCATTTAGTACTTTTCTAGAAATCGGAATGCCAGACTAAAGTCTTCTCAAAAGACAGTACCAACAAATTCAGGAGACTATTTCAATATCAATACCCTTGTTGGAATACAACCACCAGTGTCTTTCAACAAAACGAATGTATATGATAGTGCAAGGTATAGTTCACCTGTGTTACAGACACTTTAATGATTTCTTTTGTTGTTGATATCATTGTTGTTTGCTCCAGCCCAAAGCCAAGCACAAGCCCCCACCTCTGTCCGTCCCTCCACACGTACTGCAGACTTCTAGCAACCCTATGCCTTCACCAAGTCTCAACAGCCCACGCAGGAGCTTCTTCAAAAAGACAGTGGACGATGGCATGGACAAGTAAGTGTTGAAACATGGCTCAGGAGCCGCAACACTGGTCACCTGTATATGGTTACTACGTCTATAGTATCAGAGGCAGTTCACTACATTCACCTGCAGTACTACATCTGTAGTGTCAGGGACAGTTAACTATACTCACCTGTAGTACTACATCCGTAATGTCAGGGGTAGTTCACTACATTCACGTGTACTGCTACATCTGTTGTGTCAGGGGCACGTCACTACATTCACCTGTAGTACTACATCTGTAGTGCCAGGGACAGTTCTCTACATTCACTGTAGTACTACATATGTAGGGTTTCTTGCCTTCCAAGAGAGTTTTCTTTTCATTCTATTTTTAATAATACTATGCAGTAACTGTAGAAAAGACTGATGTAATTGTTGACACGACTGCCTTCCTGTATGTATAGATTGTTTTATGCAGGATAACTAGGCAAATGTAAGGGTATGATTTCTTTGTGTCATCCCTCTGTCAACAAAGTGTGTAAGCAGCTGAGTAATAAGTATTTTCTAAACGGTCCCTCAGGGTGCTGGAAACCGTGAACTTTGAGAGGAAGTTTGAATCCCTTCCTCAGTTTGTGCCTGAAGAGACAGAGTCGAAGACTCCCATCCCCCAGAGTCCCCGGGCGATCATCAATGTCTACAGGAAGAGGAGGAAGGTCTCCGGACTAGGTGTGTACATCATGTTGGTCACCAAGTATATTTGGTTACAATTTTTATCCTTCCATCATTTAATGCGTGGTGATATAGTCAACTTTTCATCTCTGTTTCTGTCCATTAACATTTCGTTTCCAGAGCAAAACTAAGAAACTTGTGCAATATTTTACGACAAAACAGAACATAAAGTGGTACCTTTTGCTATTTACAGTCTTGGGGCATATTGTTTTTCACTACCGACAATTTCAGGATATCCATTCAGATTTAGTAACAACATAGTGGTTTGGGCTTTATTTCCGGAGCACAACTCGAAAACATTTCAATTTTTTTCAACAAAACTTAGCAGATATATGAGACATATCCCAAAGTGGTGCCTTTTTATATATGCAGATTTTCTTCTTCTCAGTTTCCATGGAAATCATTGGGACTATATCTAAAAGAATCAAGTAACTGTCAGATGATTTTTTGTGTCAAATGTATGAGGTGGGGTGGGGGATTTGTCATCTTATGATTACTTTTGTTTTTAAAACCTATAGCATGAATTTTGTTTTCAGTTTACCTAAACTCTTTTATCTAATTTATTTTGGTTGTTATATATGTGGACAATAACTGTTATTGAATGTTGTGGTCCTCATTGATGTACGTATTTGTGTGTCCAGTGAAAGGGGACATCGGGGAGAATGACAGCAACAAGTTTTCTAGTGAGTCCGAGACAACCACACCGAAGACTCCTCACAGTGCCAGATTTGAAGACGCCAAATTCTTTGGGTCCAACTTTAATCTTGAAGCTTTAAAAGATCCTGATTTTGTGAACAAAATGAGTGAGTGTATATATCTTTTCATAATCTGATGTCTTAAAATGAGTTTATTGACTGTACTTGGCATCACAGCCTTACTACATGCAGACTGGTTCAAGGCTGTCCTTGTGTTGCATCACCTTTTTATATAAATGCGAGCGGATTTTGCAGACTACCTGCAAGGGGTTGCCCTTAAGGGTCCCATTAAAAAGAAGCCAGATCTCGATGCTAAGGTGGTAGTAAGTCCAACACACTGGTTCATGATGGCCATGTTACTAAGATTGTTTTATGGAATGAGGGCAAATAAACAATGTCTTGACATAGTAATGAATTGTTTTTTTAATGTAATTTTTATGCATATAAATTGAACCTCAGACTTTTTTTCGCAATTTTCTGTTCCTCTTGACATTGTCTTGAAATCTCTGTTAGCAGGTTTGTGGGAATGTGAGGATTTGAACTCCCCCCGCACTCCAAAGACTCCAAGTTCCCCTGGTGCATTCTCCAACCGCCGACTGCTGGACCAGAGACGACAACTTGTCATGCAGTTGTTTGAGGAACAAGGGCTGTTTCCTACAGGTAGGTGGACATTATAGCAGGAAATGTACAAACAGGCACTGTTGATTACGTGTCATCTCAAAGTGTACTTAGTCAATGTATTTGGGACGGGTTATAATATTGGCCTCCGTAACCTGTGCTTGTCATAAGAGACGACTAACAGGATAGGGTGGTCAGGCTTGTTGATTTGGTTGACATGTCATCAATTCCCAGTTGGGCAGATCGATATTCATGCTGTTGATCACTGGATTGTCTGGTTCAGACTCAGTTATTTACAGACGATGCCATTTAGCTGGAATATTGCTGATTATTACTCACTAACCAGACTCTGGAGTAGTTAAAAACCAGTTAAACTGGAATTATATTTTCTTATAATTCCTTAGCATGTGATGTGATATTTATGTAAGATCACTGGCTCTTGGATGAACTGTTTTACATTCTTCCAGCACAAGCCACTGCCGGCTTTCAGTCCAAGCACCAAGACATCTTCCCTACTAAAGTATGTCTCCAACTAAAGATCCGTGAAGTCCGACAGAAGATGATGGCCCAGTCTGCTGCAGCTACAAAGGATTTTGAGGAGGGCCACGGTCCGCTGACGCCCAACACCCTGGAGGCCCAATACATGGCTGCTGTAGCTGCCTCCTCCACGACCACCACCTCCAGCTCAGCAACTGCCACTGGACCCAACCCTGTGTCAAGCGCTGGCCAGATGTATCCCCCAAACACCCACCCTTGAGTCAACAGGGAGGGGTCACACCTCACCAAGTCTCCACATGGGGAAATTAGATTTTAACACTGGGAAATGTCTGTTGCTCAAACCCAAAATTGTAAAATCTATTTTTGACTTTGATATGTAAGAGTACTGCTTTGTGCTTTGAAGTAAGACCTATTTGAGAGGATTATCAAATTGGTCTGTTTGTCAGTCGAGTGGTTTGATGGTGTTTGATCAGATTTGTCTTTCTGAAAGGGAAGGTATTGTGTCTATCAACGAACTTTAACGAACATGAAACACATTATGTCCAACCTTTTTAGATGGAACATTTTGTTTGATAAGATGAATGCGTGTATTAGAGAGAGTTGAAATGCATTTGGAAAAGTGCGAAAGATTTTACGCATTTTAATTTGGTTGTTGCTTCATCTGTTAGACTTAAGTTCTGTTACACTTGTTGGTGAAACTTGGTTTCACTGTGACATTCGTCATGCGGTTTTACCATAGAAAGGAAAGAAGAAAATATAAAGTGATAACACAGCATCACTGAAACTACTGAAAGACTTCATCGTTTGGTAATGTTTTATTGGAACTGAAGTAATCCTGTTTATTTTCCTATATAAGTATTGGAAAAATGTGCTTATAAGTAGTGCTTTTAAGATTGTGCTTGAAAGTTCTCGGTATTTAAAGGTATGAGATGATGAATCATTGTTGAGTTTGCTACTCTTGTGTTGCAATAAAACCATATGTTAACTTTTCTTTCCAATGCTTCAACAATAAATTATGTTCAGCCCTGTGATAAGGTGTTGACGGCGGTATGGAAAGAGTTGTTGATGTGATATTCTGCCGTGGTGCAGGTGTTCATACTGGCAATAGCTGTCACTAGTAATACAATGCCTGGCATGAATTCTGGTAGATTTTACAGGGCACATTCTGTGGAAAATTCCACACATGAGTTAAAGAGATTTGTGTAAGTGTTTATGAAATGTTGGAAATGTAATGTTCACCAGAACACAGATGGTTTAAAGGTTTGTCATTGTTGTGGCAATCAAACAGTCCTTTGTGAAATAGTGCTCGCCTGTTTCTGTAAAGTGTACAAATGCATGTTATAGCTAACATTTAATATTTAACATGAAATGTTTCTTATAGATTTTACGAAATTCATTTGTTATGTTTCTGAAGGCAGTTTCCATATGATCTTGCTGCAGTGATGGTGCTTGTCAACAGTTTGTGGGAGAGGTTTCTGTGCAGAACGTTCATGTAAACAAAAAGTCATGATCAGTATTCATGTGTTATACTGTGGACAAGTCAGTAAAAACAACAGAATTTGTCAAATGCTAAAAATTACTGATAAGTGGTAATACCATCACAAAAGTATGATGTGTCGGCTTTGTATGGTACTGTTTTAGACAGAAAATATGATTTCATAATTGTTTTTCTGGGCTCTGTTCCTCAAAAGGTGATCATTGCAATGACAGTCATGAGTCTGTATGGGAGCTACGATCATGTTAGTGCTACTACAGTCGTAAGTCTGTGTTAAAGTATTGGAGTTACGATCATCTTAGCACTACAATTGCTTTGAGGAATGGGGCCCTTGAAGAATTAAGTGAATTTAGAGCTTGTACAATGAATATTTTGAAAGTTTCTGTAAGAGGAACATGTTTGCTCATTGACTAAATTGTTGAAAAGATGGTGCTGACACATGCTGAATGATTAAATTTTCAGAGACAAACACAGCACAGAATACCTCCTTCAGATTCTGAGAATTTGTACACTCAGATACAATGTGAAAGAATTTTGTTGTTGGTGGCTCACTCTGATATAAGGGAGACAACTCTAGCTGAATGTTTCCAAAGGAATATTTTTGCCTTTAACTGTAGGCAGAGTGTTTTTATATGAAATATATCAACCATTTCTATTTTTGCACCAATAATGACTTTAGCACTTGTATATCCACTAATATATCAGAGGCTACCATGATATAAATGTTGCTAATTTTATACTTGTCACACCCCAATGTCTTGGTGAAATCACTTACTGTACCATGGAGGCATGGTCAAATGCTGGGAACCTTTTATGAAGGGTATTCTTTAAATCGGACTCAAAATGGCATGGAAATGTATAAAAACAAAGATATTATTTGGCATTCTTTGTTTACCAGTAGGTTTCTAAAAGTCATGTTTTAATTTGTGTGCTCCAAACAGGCCGAGATATTTATTGATTAGAAATAATTTAATGCGGAGATGATATACCAAGACATTCCGGTTGATGTATTTATCCATTGTAGATTCACAGGATGTGAACACTGGAAGAAACTGTGATAGTCTAGTTGGTTTACTTAAACACTTGCTACGTTGTTACATGTGTGTGTGTGTGAACAGTGGTTAGTTTATGACAATACATTTTAAACATTGTTAAACTTGTTAATATGTACATTTCTTGTAAATATTTTTGTGTAAAATAGAACATCTCTTCATCTTTATAAGTCTTTGTTACCTCTTCTGAAGTTGATCAAGAGTGAAACTCGAAGCATTTATTTCTGATATCTGACACTTTGTGAAACACTGGATGCAGAAGTGACACTGCAGTGGACATGATCTTTCTGTGGGGGATGTGTTTTGAACGCCCACATTGTTTTGTCGGTTGCAGGTTGGCTTTGTCTACTCATTGATGTTATTTTTCTTTTGTATGTCAACATTTTTGTGAAGTCAAATTTCTGTTATTGTTTTAGAGGTTATTTTTTGGCTCCAATGTTTTAAAGAAATTTTGTATCTTCCAGTTTGATAGCAAATCAGTTCCTGAACTTTTTATTTGAGGTTATTAAGGTAAATGTGTTTACCCTTGTGTTTTACTTATCACTTTAAAAATTTGTCTGATTACACTTAGAATTTAAGGCGCTATACCCTTCACACAAGTCTGCCTGTGTGGTGTAGTACCCCTTTTAGAACTGTATTCCTTAAGCAACACTGAGAACTATTGTTTATGTCAGATGTTAGCCCCACAATGCCTATCTGTAGGTTTAATTTGATGTTACCAAATTCACTAGCCATGTGTTTCTTTCTGACAATGGCTTGTTTCAAAGTGGTCACGTGTCAGTCTGTCGTGGAGATCTGTATATTTTCATGTATGATTATTGGCATTTATTATCAGTCACAAGTCAGTCATGTTTTGTAAATGTGTCATTTCATTCCTTTGTTCTTAGTTATAGCTTAGTTAATCATAATGCACAAACATGGCCAATGTTTTACAAAAAAAACCTCTTTGTATTCTTTGAATATGTATTTTATCAAGATTTTGACCAGAAGAGGCACTTTGGGGGTTCTTTTGTATCATGTCGAACAGGGACAAAGTGTTTTCTAAGGAAGTAAAAATTTTCTTTTCTGAACTAATGAAATAATATTTCCAAGCAGTTATGCAGGGAGTGTTGAAACTTTTTAAAGACTCTTGAAACCGGAAGGCATCCACAAATTCAAAATTCTGACATGACTTTGTGTACATGCATTTTTCAACATTTTCGAGTATTTAAGTGTGTTCCTCAGGAGATGCAGATGTTGCTTAAATACCCTTAAGTGGAGGTGAATCAAAAAGTCTGTTACCCAACTAAAGTGAACATGGTATGTATACAGTTTGTTTTGTACATAGTGTATATGTTGGTTCTGGATGGCCACCAGAGGGCTCCAGATGTCAAGGTCAGTGCAAGATAATAAACCATTATTGTACCATCTGTCAAGGAGTGGAATGTTTTCATTTTTGTTTTACTGCCCTCAATCCTGAGGTGATGCTTGTATCATTTCACTGGCACCTTTCAGCTCTGAGAAACAAAGAATCATTATCACCCATCTGTTGAGCGGATCCTTGCAAATCAAAGAGATGTAACCTTGCACCTAATACCCAGACAACTTTTTTCATTGTGCCTGCTGAGCATTCAAGATGAAAGCAAGAGTATAACTTACAGAGGGATAATTTACATGAGAGTGTCTTCTATTTTCTCTGATATACAGATTGGTTGTGGTTTTGAAAGACAAAGCCAGGATGAGTGTAGGTGGTTGTTCTTTGGGAGGTTCATGGCAAGTGTCATGGTATGGCTTTTGTTGTAAGGTAAAACTGCATCCCTAAAACATTATAGAATTACATCAGATTTCATATTTAGAATTACAGTATGGCTCATGAGTCATAAATGTCAGGTATGTAAAGAATGTCGTGAGAGGATGGTCTATAGCAGTAGACAATGGAAAGTTGAGACAGAACACATTTGTGGTGAAAGACATAACCGACTGTAGCTTACATGAAAACAATTAACATTTCAGTGACAACTGGCGAGTTGCGGAGCAGTGCTGGATTACATGTATCCAGTCACGACACACAATATTCATCCACGACACGCACTAGTGTAAGGTCGGAAACCGTAATCAAAACGAGTTGAAACGTGACCAAAAGTCAGGCGAGGTTCGAACCAATCAAATAAACATGTTTGGCACCAAGAGCTCAGCATGCGAATAGTCCGAGCACTGCATTTCGGAAGGTCCAAACAGTTTCCCAGCCTGGTGCATGAATATATTGGAGTTTTAGTTCAACAGCAGAAATACTGTTTGCGTTCTTGAAACATTATGTTTACCGCACCTCAACCCACCAGGCAAATAATCACCTTAGGAGCAAACGTCGTGTGAAAAACTGTGAACTTCACTGCACATCAGTTTCGTGTGTTTAGCGTTTGGTAATATGAACTAGCAGTGGTGATGTATAGAATATTCATGAGGACCCTAAAGTTCGTATATGGTACACTGAACTAGCTATGGTGATTCTTAAAATGTAAGGACATTATTACGTGATTAAAAAAGTCGTTATAACGAGTTTTGAACGCCATTATATATCGAGATTATAAGTCGTTATTTGGAGATTAAGTCGCTATAACGAGATTATTTTGTGGTGGATAAACAAATGTCCCTTCGGGAGCTTTGTAATTCATTTCATGAATATTCCAAATGAAGAAGTGATGCAGGAAACTTCCTACGCCGCACGCCCAATCAGCGAGTCTTTCTTTGCTGTGTGGAGATGTGTTTATAAATAGAAGTTAGGAATCCCCGATAGCGTTGGGCAAGCACACGTTTCGCTTCGACATTTACTCTAACAGCAGTTACCCCCCTTCTGTATATGATAATGCATTACATTTCGAGCTCTTTCTTTGAAGACTATTCAGGTTTCATCGCCATATTCTAGGGACTTCCGATGTAACACAGTTGTTCTGTGGTGTCCGTGATTTTCAAAGGTTGGTATCTCGAATTGTTCTGTAATTACCAGCTAAACCCCAGGAAAATATCAGCTGCATCCAGTTCGAGGTGGATCTCCCTTTCCCACCCGCTCAAACGAAACCTACTGATAGCGAATGAGGACGTTTTGTGTGGATATATGCACTTTCTTCATACTGTTTCGACATTGATTCCAATGTCACTGTCGAGGTTGTCACCACATGACGACAGTGACAGTTTAACGTAATACAACCCGTATTTAAACACAAACCGTGTGGTTTATAATAAGAGCACAGGGATGTAAAACTACCTGCCTGTACATCACGCTTGCCAGTTCAAACGGCGCCAATGTACATCGATATCCTGGCTCGGACAGTTCGGTTACCGAAGGGTTTAGTGGATAAAACTTATGTGGAAGTGTTCTACTTGGAGATATAGACCAACACTTTCGGTATGTATTCGTGAATTCCCACCAAACTATAATGCATATAAAGCATTTGAGAATATAAGCTTTCAGTTTCATACGTTGTGGTTTTACCTAAAAAAACGAAAGTAGAAGTGTGTTCGTCCTGTCGTCCTTGAGCATACACAGCGGATACGTGATACTGTGATTCGTTTCTCCCTGTAGATGCCACATACTTCTCGTGGACGATAGTTACATCTTCGTAGGTGATACCCAGAACGAAACTTTTACACATACGTATAAGATAATGTCATTTACGCATGTGGTATTATAATCTACATGGAAGAAATATTATCAACGCTTGCCTCTGGTTACCATATTTTGCCATATTTACCATATTAAGTGACAACAGCTATTGCTTACATTTGTATGATCTAACATTCTTACAAAATATTAATGCACTATTTGTTTTACTTCAAATTTGACGTAATCGGGGTACATTCTGAACACCAAATAAAGCAATTTTACATGAGTGTCTGAATTCTGTAAAGTTCATTTTTCTTTCAACGGTTGTACTTTAAGCTGATTTCCTTAAGTTGTGAAATTAAGGAAAAAAGTACATACAATCGAGACTCGAAATATGTTTATATATTTATATATACTGCTGTATATGTATATTTGATACTATTGATATATGTTTGGATAAAGTATTTTCCAAAGAAGCACCAGAAGAGTTCGGAATTCCCAGCGGTGTACATTGAAAATAATATATCGCCTGTAAGCGGGGTACATTGAAAATAATAGAATCGCGCTTTGACATTCATGTGTGAGGTATGATAATTGATATTATTGATATATGTATGGATAACGCATTTTAACGTCTCTATAAACTACATCCATCTAGGAGCGGAACTTCACAAGACAATGTAACGATTGTTTGTTTACACTTTTTATGTGTATATATTATCGCGCTTTTTGGGGCTGAGTCCCATCTGGGATTCGAACCCACACCGCTGAAGTGAGTCGCCAAATCACCAGCCACAAACACCGTTATAGCAAATGTAATATGGATTCTCAAGACGGCGTCGCAACCTAGATGAAAGTGACCCTCTCATTTGATGTTTCAGATGGCGACAAACATTGCCCCACCAGCAGCAGATAAACACGTCTCCCAATGTCAGGTGTGCGTACAGCGACAGAAACACGTGTCCGCCGCGTGCAGGTGTCACGACTGCAACATGGACATGTGTGTGGACTGTAAGTTCACGCATTCTGTGACATGTGCATCTCATGACGTCAGAAGCATCCCCCACATCCCCGAGGAAGGGTCGAGCGTTGACATTGAGATGCTGGACGCAGATGGAACGTCGGCAAATGGAACGGCCAGTGTTTCCGGAACGGGGGATGACAACGTGCCATGTGACGGTGACATACCCAGATTCTCCCTTCTTAATGAGTTTTCCACTGCTGTTGATGACTGTGACGAGGTGTCTCCCGACATCAGGTCGGTGTTGGTACTAAAATCAGGTGTCATTTTGGCTGCGGATTGGGCTAACTGCTGTCTGAAGGCTTTTAACCAAGATGGGAACTTTCTAGGAGATCATTACTTCGATAAAATCGGCAGAGACGCTGGTCGAATACACGGAATTTGCTGTCAGGACGATGACACGGTCCTTGTCACGCTTCCGTCTCTGAGAAAGATCGCCACGGTCACTGTCAAGTTACGGGGAGGTGTAGTGAAGTTTTCGGTAGTAATACATAAGACCCGAAGAAGATATTTCGGCATTGCGCATCTGTCTGAGATCAAACAAATCCTGGCTGGGACAACAGACACCGTGGACATTTTAAGCTACAATTGTTGTTATATCACATCACTCGAAAAAAACACTTTTGAAAATCCGTACAACATGACGACCGAGTCCCCCAGCTCAGTCATAGTTTCTGACACGGGGCGTAACTGTTTGTTCCGGATTCATGCAGACCAACGAGTAAAGAGAGTACCTGTAGCTGATCCAACACTTCGGCTTAGAGGAGTCACTGTGGATGGCAATGGAAATATATTTTTCTGCGGTTTGAGGAGCGAAGGAATCGGATGGGTGAACAGCAAGGACGAGAGTATGGGTGACGTGATGCCTGACGGGTCACAACTCCGTGATGGTGTGGGGATCTCCTTCCAGAAGACTAACCGTGGTCGGCGGTTGGCCGTGTCCGTCAGCAGGGGCAACGTGATGGTCTACGATGTCACATATGGCGTTTAGAAACAGAATAAATGCCAGAACTATGCCTTGTGCTCGTTGAAAATAGATGACCTTTTGAAGACCCCGTGGAAGTACTCGCTCATTTTCCCCCTTTATTGAATTTGAACGTCATTAGCTCATGGTGTAATATACAGTCAAGTCTCGTCACCCACTGCACGGTTAATTGAGCTGTCAGATTAGTGAAGATGTCGGAGTAAGTAATTGAGGCTAAACGACGTTATTCAGCGTCGGATAAAGCCGATTGTTGGATAAACGGGGTCGGATTAGCCAGATTTGACTGTAATGATTACTATAATGAGGTCTTATTTCATATTAGATAGTTTCCACATCTTGCCAACAAGGGTAGCCATGCCTGTAAAGTACTAGCCCACATGGCTATTCACTAGCCCGAAATTTAAATGTAGATGCGGGCTTCACCGTTTAGCTGGTAGTAGCACTATTCCAGCAGCATCACGGCGAGGAACACGAGAAATGTGGGGAATCGAACCGGTTCTTTTGCGTTACTCGCGAACGCTTTAACCTTGAGGCTACCCCACCGTCCCAATATGTGATTAATACTGTGAGCCTAAATATGATTTTGCTATAAATCAACTGTTTTATTGATGTATTAAGTATTGAACAATGTCATTAAACAAGGAAGTTGTTCGCTATTCAAAGGTATGTTACGTAATACTGCCACATATTCGTACCTTGTTAATGGAAACTGGCTTTTCATATGCATGGCTGTCCTAAGATTGTGGAGATATAACATGTTTTGAACACAGATGTAGAGATATTCAGTATTCGAAGTAGATTTGCGTTCACCACTATTTCTGCGTGACCATTGTGCTTACAAGACTTTCAGACTGGTACATTTTGAAACGTACTCCGAATATAGACCTACTACGTGTTCTGCGTGAGTTTAGATGCATGAGAGATAAACTTAATGTACAGCAATATCGATATGATAAAAATGTAAATACTGAATTACTGAAGTGAACAAAATGTAATTGGAATGTCCTCCGAGGTGAATATCATGTGACTTTCTTATTGGTTTGTCCATACCATGTTGAAAGCAGAAAGCATTATTACCAGCAATTTTTTTTATTCTCACCCAACACATGAGTACTTTATTTTGTCAATGTGTTCCCAAAATTTAGATTACAAAAAATCTTGCAATCTTTTTGAAACGAAATCTAACAGTTTAAATGAGAATATATACTGACAGATAAAAAACCCCATAAAGTTAAGAAAAAATGAAATCTCATAATTTAAAAAGTAGACAAAAACAGAGGTGGGTTTATTTTGCTTTTCAGTATATGTAAATAATCACTTTGATGTCCATGAACAGGTATGTACACTTTTGTACTTTTGGCCACGAGCCTTGAATACGAATAAACTTCTTATTAATGTTTTCACCGTCTTGACATGCATTCTTCGTACGGTAAACCAGGGGATCTGACGGTTACAGAGTGCGGTTTATTTGGCATCGAAGTACGACAGTGGTCGTTGCTCCTCCTATCAACATCTGCTTTTTCACGTCCAAATATACCCGTGATATCACAGATACCCCGCTACTACTCTGGAAACTACTCTCCGCTTTCCGTGTCTACAAGAAGACCTTTCGTAACTACTCATGTCATTCCGGCAAGCCGGATGGCGTCATGTTGTAGGTCACGGAACGAGACGAGTAGTTACGAATGACAAGAAGATTTGTCGGGATGATACGAGTAGTTACGACTGAAGTGGTGTGTAAGTGGAGCGGCCACCGCTAGATGGCAGCGGGAGTCTACCATGATGACATCCAACAACTGGACGGGTATAGTCGAGTACTGACTTAGTGTAAGTAGATGTAATGTAGGTGTAATCTTAGGGGGAACTGTCCACGCGTTATTTAATCAGCTCACAAGTTGGAGGCACGATTCACCCTAGATTAACCTTGTATTTTGCCATGAACCGTTCGACCCCCTGGCTTTCGGAAGTGGCGTCACAAACCCCATCAACCCAATTCAACTCATACGATGCCTGAATTGAAAGGTTACGGAAAGGGACGAGTAGTTACGAATGTGAGCATCAATGAAGTGGATCAACACATGCTGGTCGTTTGATTCAGAGTTTCCATTATAATGACATGCTGGATGTTGGTTTGCGTCCACATTCCCAAGTCAGACATGGATAGCTGTAAAGATCCGGGCTTGAACATGCCCCCGTTTGTGCTTAACTGACCGGTGTTGAATATGACCGTCACTGGAATGTTTGGTCCAAACGGTTACAGACCGCCGTCATACAGCCGTACAGTCACTGAGTGCGGCCTGTTAAGGGTGAGGTGTAATACATGGGTGCTTATATGTACCCGGCAAGATCTACTGTCATTCCTACTTTCAATGTCTGACTAGCTTGCAATAAGACCATCTTGTTGACATCTTCAGATGTACTGAATCCCCTCTCACTACAAGGCTCAGCTAAATAAAACCTATCTTTTCTGGGCCCGTGAAGGTGTCGGTTAGAACGTTCATCTTGAGTAACTCATGCTTGTACGAGGCGACGAACGGGTGGTCAGACTCGCTGATTTGGAAGACCCATGTCATCGGTTCCCAACAGCGCAGATCGATGCTCATGCTGTTGATCACACGGTAGATTGGTCCAGTCTTATCATTTAGAGACCGTTGCCATATATCTGGAATATTGCAGAGTGCGGCGTAAAAATAAACTATCACTTGCTTACCTTTTCAGATTGCTATTCCAGTCTGTAGAATTCCAAACCGACATCTTGCTGCGCTATGATCACGCATATGGAGTTTACATATAGACTAAGTATAGACTCTACTGATGTAACATATAGACAGGATTAATATATCGTTTATTGAAAATAAGTATATGTACTATACTTAACATGGAATTTATCCCACAATAGACCAACGGGATAGAGGGGTGGGGGATGGGGTGGGGTGGGGCTTTTGAGGTGATCTGCAAACAAGCACCATGTTGTGGAAGATGTCCGATCCTGGGCTAAGTTGAGGATGCTACGAATTAGGACAGTTTTTATGGATATGCAACTTCTCTATAATGTATTGGCGACGTTTCGACATACGTTCTAATGTCTCCATTCTTTATCATAAGTCTGTGTTTACGCTCAGCAGACATTGTCCCGGAGTTTCCGTAAGTCATTTTTTACAACCATACGCTATAAAGAATACCTGCAAATACTGATTGTACTAGCAAATAAAATAAATAAAATAAAAAACATGAGTGGTTTTACATATTTTAATAAATACTAAAATGGTAATCCATTTAGTACATAGGAAAACCTAGAACCGTTACGTTTAGGGAACAAAACAACCCCTGGCGTGGTTTCTTATTAGAATGATAATGACAGATTTATACTAAATCCAAAATCATCAGCACCTCCGTGCATTTCAGAAGGTTGCGTTTGGGTTCTGGAAATAAATTCACTTTCACTTACATTCACAGATACGACACTATTTTGGAAATATATATGTAAAAAGCACTTCGGAATATGCACTATTGGTTACGAGGGATGAGAGTAAAGAAAGGTATAGCCTCTGAATTAAATGATTTCTAGACACATGACTGCCGATTTTAAGTTTAAGTATTTGTTGAACCATACTTTACATACACCCTTAAAAAAAACAAAACAAACCCAAACAAACAAAAATTGAAATTAAAAAATGACACTTACAGTTCTGTACACATATATAAACGTAAACATCATTTGGGGTTTCACATTGTTTCTGGAATGTTTCAGACGATCATGCTTGACCAAACGCAACAAAAAGTGATTTTGAACGGTTTAATCACTGCTGATTGTCAGGATGTGCGTGGATGTCATGTGGCGCGGATATCAGGCACAATGGCTGTTTGTCACGCCCAAAACATAAATACAGCATGTGACTATAAAAGACCCAAATAAATCTCACAATTTCATCCACGATCAAAGTACTGTACACGAAAATGGGACGTCTCAACGCTGCTCAGGCAACTGGACGGTTGCATGCAATAGGTGGCGAATCAAAGAGTGAGGTGGCAAGGATCTTCAACGTTCATTCCAGCACAATATCTCGATTGTGGGATCGATGTTGTCAAACAAACTCGACAAAATACCGTCCAAGATCAGGAAAATCTGAGTCACCACACCTGCCCAAGCTCGGTACATCCGGGTAACCCACCTATGTGACAGCCATCGTCCCGCACGTTGGGCGGGGGGCGATCACATACACCCGGAGATCGGAACTTGTGCTTGTCCTGGCAGTCTGACGGCCAATCAATACAACGACCAGATCCTCCGTCCGGACGTCCTTCACCTTGTTGACCGTCATCGGCAGCACTTCCATAAGACAACGTCACAGCACGTGTCACCGTGGACTACCTTGCCACTAACAACATCAATACCCTCCCTGGTCCTCCAGATGCCCGGATATAAACCAATCGAACACCTTTGAGATCAGATCGATAGACGGGTACGTCGACGTCGAAATCCACCACAGAATCATCAACAGTTGTTCCACATGCTGCAGGAGGAATGGAGGAGGATTCCACAACAAAACATCCAACCACTCATTCGATCTGTACCCAGGAGGTGTCAGGCAGGGGTAGCAGCTGGAGGTGACCATATGAGGTACTGACTCCAACACCACCCGGTTGACAGCAGTAATAGTTGTGATGACTGTTATTCTCATGAAATATGGACAAGATAGCAATGCATTGCTACATAAAATTTAATTCATGTATCTTTGTTTTCTGTTGATCTAAACGTCCTTGAATAACACACAAATTTTCATTGATATTGGGTTTTACGTTTCTTTCTTTCTTTTTTTTTGAAGAGTGTATTTTCATGATCTTAAAAAGATCTTAAAGGCCTTCCGCCTCAGGAACTATCCTTCAGATTTGTGTGCGCTAAAAATTGTGTTTCCTTGATTAAGGGAAATATTTTGGGGATGACTACTTTCAGCGTTCACATTCAAGTTTCACATACAGGTGAGGTAGTAAGGGCGTTACATAATGGCGCAATCACCTCGCAACGCTTCACTAAGACTGTTGTTTGTTGTGTTCACAGTCTGCATCGGACTCCTGGTTTTCTACTGGACAGTTTGTGCGTGGTAAGAGAAAGTCTTCTATAAATGGATGAAATTCTTTATCAAGGGAGTTTTTATGCATCGTGTCTAAAACCTGGGGAGTTTCTGTGAATGAAGCGCCCCAAGTTAGTGAGGCTGCCCCATCCTTACGATGTGTAAAACTAAACTCAGTCACTCAGCCACGTCTAGAATGGAGATGATATACAAAGTGCGGTGAAGATGTATAATTTCATGTCGATGTCAAGAGCGGTAGGTTTGTGAAGTGAATGATTATTAAGGGAGATATTCACAGTATAGTTGAAGACGGACTCTTGGAACATTTCTAGTATGTTTATAAGTTCAAATACTTATGAGGAAACGAAATAGTGAATAATATATATACACACACATATATACATATATATGATATATGTATATGTATGTATATATATACAACATTTTTAATATTTAATATTATTAAAATGGCTAATTTAAAATATGCGAAGAATGATTTCAATGCGTTTTCGTTTTTTAAACGTTGAACTATCGTTTTGAATACAAACTTGAACTAACACAGAGAGTCTGAGACAAAAAGACAAATGTATGTAACTCCTGCATGATAACTAAATCCCTAATCCCAAATGACGTCTAACGTGAACACAGAATTAGTGACCACCTGAGTCTGTTGGGTATTAAAGGTAAGGAGATTAAATTAATGAACACAGACTTCGACAAACGTAAGTCGACACATTTCTGAAACATCACGGCCCATGGAACAGGTACTTGTAAGAAAGAGACACGTTCTGTCAGATCTCGTGTGACACTCTAGCTGTGGAAATGTCCGAACTTATCCGAAACGTGATATTGTGGGCGTGGTCGACATCGTTGGGTTAGCTGAGATATCATATCGCTTGTGTGACCTTGTTACCACCGATGTCACCAGAAATTCCGTTGCTATGCTGACGTCCAAAGTTTTATGGACGTGTTATGACGTGTATGTAGACTTTGCGATGACGAATTTCGAAGGTAGGTCAAATGACGGTATCATTGACAGTTGATAAAATATTACTTACAAATTTAATAATGTCAAGAAAAGTGTCTGGATTGCGGGGGCCGGGTAAGGTACATTACTTGTAACGCATTTATGGAGTTTCAAATGGTTCGTTCCACAGGTCAACATTTCCAACAAATCGGACACGTCACGGAAACCACCCGGATGAACCAGTAGGCTTTCTGTCGGACATGTCCACTGATGACACAGACGTCGTATTTCCCGAGCGACTTCAGAGGCTAAAACACGAAGACCTGTTTACGGAATTCGACGATAATGTTCTGAACGGGCTATACGAGGATGGGGAATACGTGATCGATTACAGATTCGACGGGGATCGAAGTATCAATGAGTTAGCTATAGCGAATGCTTCTTATTCTGGACTTAAACTTGTGAATCCAAAACCATATTATAAAGTTGGGGACGTCATACTCGTATCAGTCGAGTTGCTGAATGGATACAACAAACGACTACTTCGAGGTGGGGACAGAGTCAGGGTTTGGATAAAGGAAGTACGTCAAGGCGCATGCGCAATGGGATATGTCGTTGATCACCGAAACGGAAGTTATAGTGGCTTTGTTCGTGTCTTATGGCCAGGACGGGTGGAGGTTCTCGCGGCTGTCGTCTTGTCCAGGGAGGCTGTGAGGGTGTTGTATAAGATCCACAGAGAAGGACACTTAGTAAGGCAGTTGTTTGCCATATTTCAGAGGAGATTTATGTATGAGATGACTCTATGTGGCCCCTCCCCCTTTTTGGCCGGGTACTCGCGAGTGTGTAACCTGACAAGGCGACATTATGGCCTCCCGTGGTACTGTGGACATCCGGAAGTGCTGACATGCGCAGAGTGGACCCGGATAGGTGGTTCTCAGCCACCATGGCCGATGTTAGAAGAGGAGCGGAAGCTGTTTGAAAGGTATATATATGTGTGATATGCAAATTAAGCAGTCGTATACTTTATCATTATCAATACTGATTCATTTGTATATTGATGGGATTCATGACATAACTTCCAATTGCAGACATAATGTACAGCAAAATGTGCGCTCGTACATCACCACGGAGGTTCATGGTAAGATTTATATTATTGTTATATCAGAAATGCATCTTATTTGCGAAGTCGGTAAATTATTCGTTCACGTAATGTTGTAAATTTACTGGGGCCCTATAGTTAATATACATCCTATCAATTTCCGCTAAGTATCGCCAATTGCAAGAGTCGACGATCATAGTCCTATGTCACAAATCACTCATTTATGTCCTCTTGTCCAGGCAGAGACCCATTCACTGTACAGACACCATGCAACCAAATTCCAGCACTGGTCACGTGGAGACAAACGCCCCCTGTCGGCTACTTCCTCAACTGGAAGTGGCGTTCCACGGCCTGCACCAACACTCTTCCTGACACTGTACGGAGCTGGGACCTGTGTCTACGTAACAGAAGAATATGGCTGCACGGAGACTCCACATTACGCCAGTGGTTCTCCTATCTGAAACAACGTCAGAATGTGACTCTGGTGTCCGATGTATGACGCTACCCAGCTTGGCCGCTCCCATCGACTCTATACAACTCGGCCTACAACTACGCTGTATTCTGGGGGAGCCACGAGCTGCCGTTTACAAACTCCGGTGAATTTACGCCACTGGAGGCCCACAAGGCAACTCATGTCTATATAGACGAGCTGCCAAGAGGCAACAGAGACATCGTCATCATCCACTTCTACCTCCACTTCACCGCCTACCCTCCGACGTTGCTTAGGACACACGTCAGACGAACAGTTCAATCAGTGAAGGCACTTCTGAAACGAGCACCCCAAGCGAAGGTGTTCGTAAAAGGCCCCCACTCGTTCCGCATCACTACGTACGCACGTGGTGTGATCGAGGACTACTGGGGGACTATTCATCAACAGATACTGAAGAAAGAATTTGAGGAAATCCAGGACAAGATTTATTACTTGGATTTCTGGGACATGAGTGTTGCATCTGAGAATAACGACGTTCATCCCAACATGACCCTAGTAGGCCAGATGTGGCAGACGCTGCTTGGGTACATATGTCCGAACTGATATCTTAGACCTTCAAATCTACACCTTTCATCTGGGTGTCATGGCTTCGTTGGTTTGGTTAGGCGGGGAGGTGGCCGACTGGTTAAGGCGTTCTCTAGCAGGTTAAGATCACATTCCGTGTTTAGGTACGTTGTCTGTAGGTATTTTCCGCTGCCCCTGCTATGATATTGTCTGATATCAATGTAAACGGTTTTACCTGTAAAACGCCTGTCTGGCTTCACGTGTCCCAAGACTTCAGTGATGTAAGAAACAATATGTAGAGAGACTATTGAGGGGGAAACAGCTATTGTGACAGCGAAAGTCTATTGCAGCATCTGTTGCCAACAACTATTGCAATACTATCGCAATATTTTTTTATATTTGAATTGTTTCAGTTGAAGTCATTTCATAATGAATGTATGGTTTCGGTCTCTGTTAATTACTGACAGGAAACTAGAAATCCAAATCAAGCTTCGGTGAGAGGTAACAGGGGCAGATGTCAAAGTGAACTAAGTTGGTACTCCATCATTTTTGCGTATTAAACGCAAGTAAGTTACTAAACTATCGATAGTCACACATACTATTGATGCATTGATAGTTTATCGTTTCAGCTACCGATTAATTGCTGTCGGAGATTCAACAACTGCAATCCATCGATAGTCCGATTCATCATTACAGACCTCTACTGTTCTCTATTTTGAACGCTAGTATTAGGTGGCGGTTAGTTGTTTTCACTGTCGTGACGTTGTCCTTTGGCTTAAGTCTATAGCTTATATGGATGTAACTGCTGGGAATATGGATTAAAGACATCCAATAATCGGCGCTTACATTCTAATGTATGGTAGAAATCCCATGACGTCACATTTATCAACTTCCGTATGGGTTCCACGTGTTAAAGGAGTTCTCGTCACTGTACATACGTTGATTAACTTGTTGCCATTCGACAAGTAAGCAACGGAAAATTAAACCGAAATTGTGTGATTTTGGGTAAGATTATTCCTCGCAAATGTGCATTTTTTAAAAATTATATATGCTATCCCAAATTAGCATGCGTACGGAATTGCGTCAATTGGCCCAATATAACTGGCACTGGAGTCTGGGTACGTCTGGGAAACTGTGCGATGCACCGTGAGGATGTGAGCGGTGTCACAATGTAGACCTGAGATTGGCAGAACGGCCGTTTGACGTTTTGCTGAGTGATCTTGAGTGATCGTGAAGTGGAACGTAAATGTTGACGTTATCCTTGCTACTGTCACAACTGAGCACTTGATAGCAAGAATGCACTGTGACCAGTTATACAGTCTTGACACAGCAGCAGCCAGCTATCCAACTATCAAGGTTTTAATGCCTGATGCCTAATAAGGCATTACATATGGCTGACGATGTTTCAGTTTGACATACAGGTTTACATGTAATTCTCATATCGTGACTAAACGTTATGCTGGGAGTGACAAATACCGACAAAGGAAAAAGTGATAAACGAAAATAAACAGAGGAGATTGTGTAATTGCCTAACTTGCTCCTAAATATATAAGCTTCTGAAAGCAGGCGACATCTGAAGAGTCTTGCTTGACAACGGTTGCTTGACAACGATATAAGGATCCATACCGCATCATATGTGATAAAGAAGTTGGTATCTATAAAGAATCTTATTCTCTTATTACTCACCAACTTCTAATAATGCCAATCAAACAAATCAGATGACATCTCGTTGTTTGGACTCAAAAGTCTAACACCTGCGGGAAGAGTTCCATTAGGGGAGGTAAATGTATTAGGAAGTAAGGTAGGGGAGGTAATTGTACATGTTAACATTGTCCATGTTTGAGCGTATTCTTCTCTTGGTTATTGATGACCTCTTTTAACGAAATAAACTGATCTCGTGCATATGTGGAGATAATCAATGACAACGTGGCCTGAGGTGTGTAGTCTGACATGACAATGACAAATCAGTCTGATGACATGTCAAAATTGAAATGTCTAACTGAAATGTAAGCAAACCACAGAAACAGGCTCGCAAAGATTATACCGAAGTGCCATAATCTCCAGTTGCCAAATGAAGATTTCCCTCTCTTCTATATAGGGTTCTTGTAGTGTTCTTGGAATCTGTGAAGACCTGGTTTAGATCTGTTCTCCAGGAAGCCATGCAGGATCACTGATTTAATTGACACGTCTTATCGTATCCCAACTGCGTAGATCGACGTTCATGCTGTTGATCACTAGATTCTCTGGTCCAGTCTAGATTATTTACAAACTGACGAGAAATCATATGATCTTTCATCATCAGATTGTGAATGGTAAACATGACTTGACAAGGCCACATAACCCATGCTATCCCCGTCGTTATGAACCCAAATCATTTTAAAGTACTTCCGGGTTGGAAACGTCCACACTCTGGTTACTATTTACAATATCTTGTGACCTGAGAAATGCGCTTGAGTGACACAGTAGCTGCTGTCATTGAGGGTGTATCCACATGTTATACAGACAGTTAGTTCGTGTTGTCAACACTGACCTGGAAGAGAGGAAGCTTCAGCTGACACATTTGTGTTCCGACTAGAGTTTATTTTAGACTGCACAGGGAACATAGGTGAGTACCCGTCCACCCGGCTAAGATGACACACTTCTAGCAGTGTAATGCGAAACGCAGTACATCTATAGTGACACACAGAAACGTACAATGAGGATATTGGCAGGCTCCAGTAGGGCTATCAGTAGGGCACGGCAGCCTTACACTTTTTGCGAACACCTGGTGTCATCACTGATTTGCAGTGATCCATGCACAAGATTTTCACTACCCGTTTGTCCTGTACACCAAATGTCATCTCTGAGGAAAGCTCTAGCTGATTATTAGTTTATATAATATACAGCAAACATTGAGGCAGTATGTTACTTAGAATGAATAGTATGTGAATGAGGAAGGTGGACATGTATCTGTGAAGAGGTACGCGAACCTGAGCACATGTCTTACATCCAAATAAACCAAAGAGTGAAAGTAAAACTCATCAGCCGCTGAAATGATCTCGCATAGATGAGCGAGTAGTTTTACTCCGATTTTAGAAAATGTCCAGAAATGTCACTGTAGGGGACACCAGATATGGGCTCACATGGACGTTGTACTTCCGTACATGATGAATGAATGAGTGAATGAATGAATGAATGAATGAATGAATAGCTCGATGAATAGACCCCGTGTGTTCACGTTCTGATCACATCCATGTAGTTTACGTACACGTGCGCAGATGGGTGTACACGCTGAACAAACCGGGAGATAAGTGTCAAGTGGCCAGTGCGGTAAAGTGACAAGGACATACTTGTTTGAGAAGATAAATACCCAGCTGATTGTGTAACGTTATTGTACCTTGTAACTGGATACGATAGCACATCACCTCAGCAGCACTCAGCATCGAGACCCCGGGACGCTCGTGGCAGTCATATTTCATATACAAGCAGGGAGTAATGCAGTTCAGTTGGAAGTACAGTGAAACACCGTTGTGTGGAACTTTCATACGTGGAACCAAGGGAGGAAAAGTCACCAAATTCGTTTTAGCCATTATTTCAATGTTGTGCTGGACCTTGTTTAACTCGATGTATTTACGTATATCTTGAACTTCAAAACAAAGAAGTGGAGGATAATACTGTCCTCTGTAGACAGATCACCACTGCAGTGATAGGTGAGGATGGTGACACTGACACGGAAAAACCCCTATATCTGACTTCGTTTGTCCTAGGGGCTTTGGGTTATCCTAGTGGTTAAGGCGTCCGCTCGATTAACCACATGGATACAGTGTGAGAAGCCCATTTCTGGAGTCCCCCGACGTGATTTTTGCCGAAATAGTGCTAAAGGCGGCGTAAAACCATACTCACTGTTTTGTACATGATTCTGGAATATGTCGAAGTTATTCACAGTATACAATAATAATCGAAGTATTCTAATGAATGAGGGCTTTGTACTCTTGGTAAAAACACACACCTTTGCACCTGATCTCAGTATCTGTTACATGTGTACACACGGCTTGTTTACTGTCAATATAAACGACACAGGGATTATCGGACAGCCCCAGCCATCCCAGGCTGTTGTGTCATTGCTACATATACACACAAGTGTACTCTCTAGGAGATCCGGATCTTGAATCTTGCTGTTTTTCGAGTGGATATTGTCTTAGTAAAGTCGGTGCAATGTAATTCCCCTTCTTAATATTCACGGGGAATACATTTGAACGTTTTCTCAAAATTCATTTATTGGAAAGAGAGTCAAATGTTTTCGTGGCCATCGTTAGATTTAGCGGATGACAACAGAAAAACAGACTTATAGTTATCTCCCTTCCATCGATTTCCATAGGTAAAACATCGGTAATTTCCAGGCATCGTGCTTCATTTAATGTCATTCGAGATAAAATAAAAGTAATTACCACGAAGTACCGAATGCGTTGCTGTTGGCAGCGGGGTGTATTGCAATACACCTGGCTTGAACACGGGTACATTGAAAACAATACAACAGCCTTCAGCCAATCAGACAGTGACAATTACGTATGCAAGCCCGAACACATACCGTGCGGTATATATTTTTCATATCATAAAAAAACACGTAATGAAAGTAGAAATCATCAGGCTGCTGATATGACCTCGCATAGATAAAAGCTAGCCTGTTGTATTCCCTGAGACACGGGTGGATGAATGGATGGAAGGACGTGCGAATCTGACAGATGAATAAATGAATAGCTCGATGGATAGACACCGCGTGTCCGCCGTTTTGTTCACGTGTACAGAGGGAAGTATACACTGAAAATAATGGGATATAATTTCGCAGTGCTGTAATCAGGTGCATAATTCGGTAAAGTGACAATAACTCCCTTGTCTGAGTAAATAAATACCAAGCCGTCTGTGTAACGTCATTGTGTCTCGTGAAGGGTTATGTACATATAAAATACTAGAACAGCTTAGGAGGCCCTAAGCCAATCAGACCACGACGTATATGTGTGATATCAGATAAATTTACTGACTACGCCACGGAGACTCCACTGAAGCCGGTAGCCGCCTCCTTCACTCCCCCACCCCTCCCGCATCCCCACCCCACACCCCCGCACTTGTTTAACTATCATTTCAATGTTGTGTTGAACGTTGTTGAACTCAATGCATTTACGAGTACCTTCAAGATAATACTGTTTTCTGTAGGGTGTAGGATAATACTGTTTCTTAAGGATGTAGGATAATACTGTTACCGCTGCAGTTTGCAGTGACAGATAAGGATGGTGCCACTGGCCCGGACAAATCCCTATATCTCACTTCCTTTGTACATTATTGTGGATTATGCCGAATGTATACCCGGTAAACGCATCGTGTCAGATGTTAGTGTATCTAAGTATTTATGGGGGTACCTCACTGTGCACCCTGCCTTTGTTTAAGGGTGTGAATCGGTCACCCGTAGTTAACTAACTGACAGTGGGGGATTAACAACGGATTAAGTACACCCCGTTCTGAAATTTATTGTACCACAGTATATAACATACACACATGATACATGAAACATGATACTCGACCCCTTTAAATTATAAAAAAAGAAACATTATACGAACATACTACATGGCATGCGTGATACTCGCATTTTCGTCACCACGTGTCTTATTCACCAAGAAAGTGAACGATGCATATAATATTCACACATGATACATGAGACATGACACCTTTAAATTATAATACAGACAACATCATACGAAGATGATACATGGCACCTTTACATTAGTGCCAATATGGCCCGCGACCTGTTATGGCTGACTGAATACAAGGTCCAATCTGGGAGTTGGTATAACGAGGTGGCCCAATCTTGGAGTTGGTATAACGAGGTTGCCCAGTCTGGGAGGTATGACACTAACTGGGAGGTTACCACCATGGCACCTTTTCTGGGCACATAGCAGGTGTCATAACATTTAGCTGGTGTTGGGGGAGGGGCACAGTGAAGTTAAACCGTGTTTATGTGAATGACGATTTTGTACTCTTGGAGAAAATACACAAGGACAGCCCCAGTCAGCTCAGAGTGGTGTTTCATTGCTACGTTCACACACAAGTTCCCTCTCCAGTAGACAGAGATGTGTGATATTAGGCATGTGATTTAGAGACTCAACCAAAGAACATTATTTCAGAGATACATGTGAGAGAAGACTGCGAACTGTGACAGTGCCCTGAAACATCGGAACTGCCTAGAGCCGCCACCACCATACCAATGTGTAGAATACCACAATTTCTGAACAGCTGTTAGGGACAACGCTGACTATATGATAATCATGTATCGGATTTTGTTGATTCTACTGGCATTTGTTGGCTTCATGGAACACGTAGGTAGGTGTTGGTGACACACAACAGTATTTTCTTTACATATACTTCTATCTACCTGATATTGGTATTCATATTTTATAAAATAACATTGCCAATTACTGTTTTGCATATGTTCTTTAGGCAGAATTGTCAATCCAGTATCTACATTATAGCATTAATATGGCGTACTTACAAGAACGGTGATGCAATACACAACTCCTGTCAGAAAGCGATCAAATATAACACCTGGGTATACAGCTTTAAATACTTTTTGAAGGTGATGGGTTCGAAACCCGAGCAGGATTCAGTACTATAAAGTACTAGTTCAGCGTCTTTTGGTCTGCAGCTATAAATTCATCGGCATATTAGAAATACCTGTTTCTCGAAAAAAAGAATATGTATGTACCCAAAAATATTAGCAATGGCAAAATAACCTTCAAATAGACTTAAAGAGATGGTTATATATAGAAGATGACACAAACGACATTGAAACATGTATTTACTCTGAATGCAGAGCAGCATAATCTCCATCTTTTGTATTTCACATTCTACTAAATAACCTATATATCCACGGTGTTAGTGATAGATTTATATATGCAATTTTTTATCAGATTCTTTAGTCCTGACAAGTTCCCCTTTGACAACGACAGACGGAGAAGTCTTCACCCTGATCTGCAGCAGTAACACAACTGGTGGACAAGATAGACAGTGGAACAGAGATGGTAATTTAGTCTTCACCACAACACAAGGTTTCTCCAGTCCCATTGTATCCAACCCTTACGACTTCAACAGGTATCTGTCAGGACGTATCAATGTGAGCTGTGATGCCTCACAACACAACGTGACTCTCAGGATCAACTCCACCATAGACAATGGATCCAGGTGGCAGTGTGTGGATGTTGTGATCAGTCCGAGGAGCAACACGTTGACGATATGTGAGGCACAATCTTTTCTGTATTCATTTATGATCAATAACATAATCAGTTGTTGGAGCACCTTCACAATTCACCATCACAACTTCTCGCAAGGACCTGTGCCATAAGTCAGTAAGACAAGCAGCCAGTTTGTGAGAATCCGTCGGACGGGAACGCGCGACATTCGGGTTGGTAGCCAGACAGCTAACCGTCTGACTGACAACTATGTCCACAATGTTACACAAGGGGCAAATTTATCACCCTCCGTGACGTTACAGAAATGAACGGAAAGAGACGATTAGGTCACGGACAATTAGGTTAGGGTAGTCTTGGTGTCTCGTGACCTTAATCTACGGACCATTGCCGAATGACTCCGATTCCATTTGGCACACTCGTCCCACTTTTGTAATCTGCGAGATACCCTGTGGTGTGGACTTGCCGATATGGCGCGAACTGAACACGGTTGTTGACGTCAGGAGTCGTCGAAATCAGGGTGCATGCACGAATGACGCGCGCGCGCGCGCACACACACACATACACACACACACACACACACACACAAATGAAATAAAACTAAAACAATGAAAAGAAAATAAATAAATAAAAAATGCACAAAACTTACCACCTCAGCACCCCCGCAATACAAACATATGAGCGCACTAGAAGAAAAATTAGATAATTACGTTAGATAACAAAATACTAATATTGAAACTGGTGCTTGTAAAAAATCGGGCTTCCGCACAAAAGCAACTACGGGAAACTCTCATCATCGTTGGGCTTATTCAATGCCATAGCTAGTAAAGATGAAACAGTGAGCAGAGCTTTCAAAACGAAACATTAGTCTCTATAACCTGTTCAGACAATTCAGATTTTCACTATTTCCGGGTTTCCAGACAGACAGAGCAGAGCACACTGAACGATAGAGGACGCTGTACGAGTTGTTTGCAAGGATTTCAACGAACGTAGTCTTGCATTATACATGTGCTTAGATGTCTCAAATCAAAGTGATTAATATTTTCTTATGCAGTTAAAATGAATTTGTCTATAAATTCTAGACCGAATATTACACTATGTTGCACAATAGGACCAGTCTAAGTAAACTCCATTCTCTTCCAACAGTGGTTACTTGTCACATCTTCCTACGTAACTTCTGTTCTAATACGCCCCTTTCATGGTGCGAGTATGCAAGACTCGTGATTGGAGGCAATCGGATTTAGAAGTGCAATCAGCGACCTTGTTTCAAAAGTGATCGTTCGAAAGATCTCGGTATTTTCCGGATGCATCGCGAAAACTAGAACCTCTTCTCGAGCGCGATACTCAAATGTTTCTTCTAGACAGAACTCAGTCACGTCGTATTTGTTTCTCCACACAGTCTAAGTAAACTTAGTCTCAGTGTATTTCGTTACGCTCCACCACTGAGTCTAACAAAACCTAGTAGAAGGTCGCGTCAGGTAACCTTTGTGCAACCAATGGCGGTCCAATCAAATGCGAGACAGTTAAATAGATTTAACCAATCAGACAAAGGCTACTATTTATAGATCGGAGGGACTTTCAAAATGTTCAGGTCACCGACACAGATCTCTCCACAAACAAAAATCAGCATATAACACAGTTATTTGACCTGCAGTATATACGCTTTTGGGTTTCTGTTGACATGGTTACCATTAGCTAATATTTCCGCAAGATAGCATCCTTGAATATTGTCAAAAACACTGTTTTCAGCGACTTTTAATTCACCGTTGTCATGGTTGTAACGTGCGCCGTGTGCATCACCCGGAAGTGATCGTACGCTAAATAGCATTCGGAATCGTTCGGGTACGAACCTTTTCGAGCTAAAAAGTTCAAAAGGTGTGTGCGAATGTCCACTTTCGCGATTTGGTAAGCAGTGTTCTGATTGGTCAATCTCAAAGGTTACCTGACGCGACCTCCCAAAAGGTTTTGTTAGACTCAGTAGTGGAGTGTAACGAAAAGTACTGAGGATAAGTTTACTTAGACTGACAATAGGACGAAACCCAGTCAACAGGGAATATTACTGTTACGTAATCAGTATTTTGCCTTGACGCACTTACTGAGCAAGACAACCTTGTTGCTATGCGGGCGTCATAAGGCATTGTTTCGAGAACGTCATTTGGAACAAAATCATATAAAATTACGTAAAAGGGTATTATGACGTATTTATCAAGTTTGTGATGCTGTATTCTAAAGGTAGACTCATTTGTATTGTCAACACGACACTCACACGCATCCAAAACATACCAACCGTCATTTTTAAGGTTTCATTAAAGGAAAGATCAATCTTCAGCAGCCGGTTACAATAGGACATTTACATTATGCAACAGGGCGCAAACGAGCGATTTTTACAATATTTCCACTTAACCATTATCGAACCAGGTATCCTGTGCCTTATGTGCACATGCAAGTTACATACCAACTATGTTTGTTTGTAAATCTATATTCATCCTGTCTACATTTGATTTAACCTCGTGGTGACTACAGTTATCGCTCTCAGACCGTTCCCGCCTGTCACAATACAACAGTTAACTGACTGTCCATGATACAACTCTGTCGTAACTACTGATCATTCACTCACTCAGTCACTCTGTCAGTCAGTCAGCCACACACTCACGCACACACTCAGTCACTTAGTCACTCACTCACACAACAAAATGTGACAAATGGTTTAACCTTTTTGTAGTCCACTTGTAAGCTTGTTCGCTTTGCTTCAGATTCGGCCTCAACAACGACTGTTTCACCAACTACAACATATTCTCCACCAGTTTCTAGAGTTTCTACGACAACAAGCACTATAACAACCTCACCGTCTGCGTCATCAATCCCCCCAGGTGACACTAGCAGGTCCATCAGTACTTTCCCTGTTACAACGCCAAGTCAATGTCCAGGTAGGTCTGTGAAGGATACAATTCAGATCTTCAGGACTAGTAAGACGAACACGTATTTCTAATAAAAATCGTTAAAAATGCGAACGCCTCCTCATCAATATGAAGTCTGAAGCTTAAGCTACAGGTTGTCACTGAAGTAACCATCACTGGACACTCTGAGAAGGTGGCATAACCTCACCAGACGTACATACTGTTTCATGTCTACCATGATACCAGTTAAACATATGCTTTAATTTTAGTATTGTTTTCTCATTGTTTGAAATTGCGTACATATGAGCGCTGACATGATGTGAGGATACTGAGTTTGATTTCTCACTTATAGCATGTGTCACCTCTCCTGGTGGTGTAGCAGCTGGAACTGTTGGCGGTGCTGTGTTGGGCAGCGTCTTCACTGTCCTTATCATGGCTCTGTGGATGCACAAAAAGAACAAGTACAAAGGTATGCTTTAGGTGTTGCACACATGATTTATACCATAAATTAAAATCACGCTGGAGCACAAGGGACGTAAACGAAAATGTGTCGAAAGATGGCCTGTATGTTAAAAATAACAGGGGTAGTTTGCTCCGTACTTGAAGTAACATTTGACGGAGTGTTATTTGTTTAAGATGGCCAAACTCCAAACGAATACGCCTCTACATCAGCGTACGAAGACGTCGATCACCAATACGCCATGGCTCCGAGGCAGTACGTCAACACCGTGCAGGATTCGGAGACACCGGACTACGAGAATACAAAACAGGGGTAAAGGAGACACTTCCTACTACAATACTACACAGTGAACATCCTGGTGGTGCAGAGACACCACACGACGTGAATACAGACAGGAATCACAGGAAACACGGCCTACTACATCACTACACAGTCAACACTGTGGCGGTACAGAGACACCACATTACGTGAATACAGACAGGAGACACAGGAGACACGACCTACTACAACACTACACAGAGAACACCGTGATGGTACAGAAACACCACACTAAGTGAATGCAGACCTGAGACACGACCTACTACAACACTACACAGTGAACACCGAGGTGGTACAGAGGCACCATACTAAGTGAATGCAGACAGGAGACGCGACCTACTACAACACTACACAGTGAACACTGTGGTGGTACAGAGGCACCACACTAAGTGAATGCAGACAGGAGACACGACCTACTACAACACTACACAGTGAACACTGTGGTGGTACAGAGGCACCACACTAAGTGAATGCAGACAGGAGACACGACCTACTACAACACTACACAGTGAACACTGTGGTGGTACAGAGGCACTACACTACGAGAATACAAACAGGAAACACGACCTACTACAACACTACACAGAGAACACCGTCATGGTACAGAGACACCACACTACGTTGCGCATTATAAGCTTGCGCATTATAAACGCAAGGCAACTACTAAACTATCGATGTTCACACACAGTGTTGATGCAACGATAGCAGCTTTTCGCTTCAACTACCGACTAATTTCTATCGGTGAATCAACAGTTGCAATCCATCGATAGTCCCATTCATCGTTATAGCCCTCTACCGGTGATATCTATTTTGGTTATTTGATAATATTGGATGTCGAGTATTTGTTCTCATTGACGGCGACGTTGCCCTTGGCTTTAAGGCGTAACTGACATCATCCTGTGACATCACATATATCAACTTACATATGGTTCCACAATGCACAATCTGATAGGCCTCCATGTTAAAGGAGTTATGGGCACTGTACATACGTTGATTAACTTGTTGTCATTCGACAAGTAAGCAAAGGAAAATGAAGCCCAAATGTGCAAAATGTAACTTGAATCTTCCGAAATATTAAATTTATGAAAATTATTTATACCACACCAAATTATCATGCATATGGAAATTACGTCAACTGACCTAATATAACTGACACGAGTCTGTACGTCTGGGAAACCGTACAATGCGCCGTGAGGATGCGGGCTGTTCCACAATGTAGACCTGAGATTGGCAGAACGGCCCTGTTTGACGTTTTGTTAAGTGATAGTGAAGTGGAACGTAAATCTTGAAGTTATCCTTGCTTGTGTCACCTAATACAGCATTTCAGATGGTTGACATTTTTTCAGTTTGAAATATTCTTGTGGTAGGTCTTGATATCATTAAGGCGAAAATACCGAATTTAACATAAAACGATCGAATTAGCTGAGCAATAATAGACATATCAGTAATGAATTGACAATTCAAACAGTCATTGAAATAAATCTGTACACGTTGGTTTTTAAGCGTATTTATATTTCTTACACTGTACATTCTAATATGTGACAGGGATGCATTTAATTAATGGAAATGATACGTACGTCCAAAATAAAAAGAGAATTCAGTCATATTTTCACCTCTGCCAGTGGAGCCAAAACAGAAAAAGTTCAACACATTTAATATGTAATGCTCATATCCTGACTAAAAGATGTGTTGAAAGTTACAAATATGGGATATAAAGGAAATAAAACTCTAACTGTGGAGATTGTGTAAGCTTCTGAAAGCAGACGATATCTCGTTGTTTGGGCTCACAAGTCTAACCCCTCCGGGAAGAGTTCCACCGCGGGAGGTAACCGTGCAATGCGAGATAACTTTATTAGGAAGGAGGTTAGGGGA
The DNA here is from genome assembly GCF_037392515.1 of Haliotis asinina. Taxonomy (NCBI): domain Eukaryota; kingdom Metazoa; phylum Mollusca; class Gastropoda; order Lepetellida; family Haliotidae; genus Haliotis; species Haliotis asinina. Next base: position 46,330,519 of record NC_090280.1, on the reverse strand, counting down.
GGTAACTGGCTGAGGTTTTCATAAAATCTTTGATTTAGGTACCAGAACAAAGAAGACTGTTAATTAATGAGTGCATACAGACAAGGTAAAATTGTCCATGTCTCAGCATATTCTTCTCTTGGTTATTGATGACCTCTTCTAACGAAATAATCTAATCGGGTGCATGTGTTGAGACAGCACGGTGTGAAGTCTGTAGTCTCTGACGTGACAATGATAAATCAGTCTGATGACATGTCAAAACTGAAGTATCTGACCGGATCTGAAACGTAAGCAAATCACAGAAACAGACCCACATATCAAAGTATAAATTACACCCAAGCCCATCATCTTCGGTTGCCAAAGGAAGATTGCCCCACCCTTCATTGCTGGTTCCTGTAGCGTTGTTGGAATCCGTGAAGACCTTGGTTAGAATTGGTTTCCAGGAACCCATGGTCGTTATGAACCGAAACAGTTTAACGTACTTCCGGGTTGGAAAGATGCAAGACCGAGGTACTATTTACAATATGTTGTGACCTGAGAAATGCGCAGCTTTAGTAAGCAAGCTTGAGTGATACAGTGGCTGCTGTCATTGAGGGTGTATCCACATGTTATAAAGACCATTAGTTCGTGTTGTCAACACTGACATGGAAGAGAGGAAGCTTCAGTTGACACATTTGTGTTCAGACTCGAGTTCAATTCAGGTTGAGCAGGGAACATAGGTGAATACTCGTCCACCCGGCTAAGATAACACGTAAGTACTGGTATAACACTTCTAGTAGTGTAATATGAAACAAATACTTCTATAGTGACACACAGAGATACTACAAGGAGGATGTTGTGATAGTGGCAGGATCCATGTACTACCAGTAGAGCACGGCATGCTGACACTGATCGTGAACACCTGGTGTCATCCCTTATTTCATGTCATTCATGCAGATGGTTTGCATAGCTCGTTTCTCCTTTACACTAAATTGTATCTTTGAACAAAGTTCAAACTGACAACACACATCAAACACTGTTACAGTATGTTACTTACTTAGAATGAATAATAAAATGGAAAGAAGGAAAGGTATGCTATAAGTTGTTCACTGGTCGCCCGAGGGACCAGTGAACAGCGTATTTATCTTAAGGAACACCTCAATGTTAATTTTGAACTGTTTGAAGCATGTGTATCGGTTCCTACACATCAACCAACCTGTGTGAATCAAACGATTCGAATCTTGCATCTTGCTGTTTTTTCCCGTAGGTTTTGTCTTGGTAAAGTCGCCGTGATGTAATTCCCCTTCTTAAAATTCACAGGGAATACATTTGAACGTTTTGTCAAAATTTATCTATTGGAAAGAGGGTCAAATGTTTTTGTAGCCAAATGTTTTCGTAGATTTAGCTAACGACAAAAGAAAAATAGATTTAGTGTTATCTCCCTTCCATTGATTTCCATTGGCAAAACATTGGTTATTTCAGAGTCCAGGCATCATGTTTCATTTAATGTCATTCGAGATAAAATAAACGTAACTACCACGAAGTACCGAATGAGTTGCTACTGGCAGCGGGGTGTATTGTAATATACCCGACTTGTACACGGAGTACATTGAAAACAATACAACAGCCTTCAGGCAATCAGACAGCGACATTTATGTATGAGGCAAGATAAATGCAGGTGTATCTGCAAAGAGGTATGCAAGCCTGAGCACATAACGTCCGGTCGTCATATCGTAATGAAGCCACGTCATGAAAGTAGAAATCATCAGAGTGCTGAAATGACCTCGCATAGATAAAAGCTAGCCTGTTGTATTCCCTCAGACAGGGATGGATGGATGGATGGAAGGACGTGCGGACGGACAGATGAATGAATAGCCCTGTGGATAGACACCGTGTGTCCGCCTTTATGTCCACGTGTACAGAGGGGTATATATATTGAAAATAATGGGATATAACTGCGCTGTACTGTACTCAGGTGTATGATGCGATAAAGGGACAATAGCTTCCTTGTCTGAGTCAATATATATCAAGCCGTCTGTGTAACGTCATTGTATCTCGTGACAGGTTGTGTACATTTAAAATGCTAAACAGTTAAGAGGGCCCTCGGCCAATCAGACCACGGCGTATATGTGTGAGGTTAGATAAATTTACTGACTACGCCACGGAGACTCCCGGAAGCCGGTAGCCGCAGCCTTCACCCCACCCCTCCCTCATCCCAATCCTGCACCCCCACTCTTGTTTAGCTATCATTTCAATGTTGTGTTGAACGTTGTTGAACTCGATGCATTTACGAGTACCTTCAAGATACTACTGTTTTCTGTAGGGTGTAGGATAATACTGTTTCTGAAGGGTGTTGGATAATACTGTTATCGCTGCAGTTTGCAGTGATAGATGAGGATGGTGGCACTGGCCCGGACGAATCCCTATATCTCACTTCCTTTGTACGTTATTGTGGATTATGCCGAATGTATACCCGGTAAACGCATTATGTCAGATGGCAGTGTATCAAAGTATTTATGGGGGTACCTCACTGTGCCTTTGTTTAAGGGTGTGAATCAGTCACCCGTAGTTAACTAACTGACAGTGGGGGATTAACAACGGATTAAATACACCCCGTTCTGAAATATATTGTACCTCAGTATATAACATTCACACATGATACATGAAACATGATACTCGACCCCTTTAAATTATAAAATAAGAAACATCATACGAACACAATACATGGCATGCGTGATACTCGCATTTTCGTCACCATTTCTCTTAAGCACCAAGAAAGTGAACGATGCATATAATATTCACACATGATACATGAGACGTGACACCTTTAAATTATAATACAGAAAACATCATACGAAGATGATACATGGCACCTTTACATTACGATACATAAAACATGATTCAAACTTGAGCCATGGCGGCTTAGTGCCACTATGACCCACGACCTGTTGCGGCTGACTGAATACAAGATCCAATCTGTTGAATCTGGGAGGTATGACATTAACTGGGAGGTTATCACCATGACACCTTTTCTGGGCACATAACAGGTGTCATAACATTTAGCTGATGTTGGGGGAGGGGCACGGTGAGGTTAAAACGTGTTTATGTGAATGACGATTTTGTACTCTTGGAGAAAATACACAAGGACAGCCTCAGTCAGCCCAGGGTGTTCTGTCATTGCTACATGCACACACAGGTTTCCACTCTAGTAGATAGAGATGTGTGATATAAGGCATGTGATTTAGAGACTCAACAAAGAACATTATTTCAGAGACACATGTGAGAGAAGACTGCGAACTGTGACAGTGTCCTGAAACATCGGAACTGCCTAGAGCCGCCACCACCATACCAATGTGTAGAATACCACAATTTCTGAACAGCTGTTAGGGACAACGCTGACTATATGATAATCATGTATCGGATTTTGTTGATTCTACTGGCATTTGTTGGTTTCACGGAACACGTAGGTAGGTGTTGGTGACACAGAATAGTATTTTCCTGACATATACTTCTAGCTACCTGATAGTGGCATTACATGTAATAAAATAATATTGTCACTTACCCTGGTGCATATGTTCTTTATGCAGAATTGTCGATCCAATATTTACATTATATCATTAATACGGCGAACACACAAGATCGGTGATGCAATACACAATGGCGGTCAGAAAGCGATCAAATCTTACATCTGGGTATACACCTTTAAGTACTTTTTGAAGGCACTGGGTTCGAAACCCGAGCAGGATTCAGTACTATAAAGTACTAGTTCAGCGTCTTTTGGTCTGCAGGTATAAATTCATCGGCATATTAGAAATACTTGTTTCTCGAAAAAAAGAATATGTATGTACCCAAAAATATTAGCAATGGCGAAATAACCTTCAATTAGACTTAAAGAGATGGTTATATATAGAAGATGACACAAACGACATTGAAACATGTATTTACTCTGAATGCAGAACAGCATAATCTCCATCTTTTCTATTTCACATTATACTAAATAACCTATATAGATCCCCGGTGTTTATAAGACTGTGATATATTTATATGTGTATTTCTTTATCAGATTCCTTAGTCCTGACAAGTTCCCCCATAACAGCGTCAGAAGGAGAACTCTTCACCCTGATCTGCAGCAGTAACACAACTGGGGGACAAGACAGACAGTGGAGCAGAGATGGTACCGCACCACTCCTCCTGACAACACGAGGTTCCACAAGTTACACTGTAGATAATCCTTACGTCTCCAACAGGTATCTGTCAGGACGTGTCAATGTGAGCTGTGATGCCACACAACACAACGTGACTCTCAGGATCAACTCCACCATAGACAATGGATCCTGGTGGCAGTGAGTGGATAATGGGAGCAGTCAGAGGAGCAACACGTTGACGATACGTGAGACACTATGTTTTCTATATTCATTTATGATCAATAACATACAATCATTTGTTGGAGCACCTTTAGAATTCAGCATCACAAGTTCTCGTGGGGACATCTGCCATAGGTCAGGCGTCAGTTAGACAAACAACCAGTTTGTGAGAATCCGTCGGGCGTGAATTCGCGACGTGTGTGGATAATCTTTGTGGCAGTGTGTGGATAATCTGATCATTCAAAGAAGCAACACGATGACAATAAGTGAGGCACTGTGCTGTCTTTGTTCATTATCAACAACATGACATCATTAGTTTTGTCAGGACCAAGCCATTGGTCGACAAGTAAATAAACATTCAAGACATGCATCATTTTGGACATTTCCTCATCTATAAGATAGATGATCATCACAGACGGTTGCAACAGGACATTTAGATTTCGTAACCAGACACGAAACAGTGATTTCTAATATATCTGTAAATATCTGTACTTTAGCATAATCTCAACCAAAATTATGATGAGATGTACAGAAACACGTTCAAACTGTACACCTACTAACTAGCTGTAGGTATTCCTTTGCAAGATTAATATATCCCAAATCAGAGATAGTGTCTCCATTCTGTATTAAATCGAGATAACTTAGCAACTAAAGTTTTCGCACTTAGATTGTTAATGCCTGCTACAACTCACCAACTTATTTTCCATGACACAACTGTCATACGGTTCGAATAATGTAAACCATTGGTCACTCACTCACTAACATAACGAGACTACGACGAGATGTTTTAACCTTCTTGTACCTGTTAACTTGTTCCCTTTGCTGCAGATGTCACTGTTCCCCAGACACAAACGTCTACACACTCTACATCAGTTTCTACAGTTTCTACAACAACAACTACGGCATCCTCATCCGCTTCATATGTGTCAATAGTTCCCACAGGTGACATTAGCTTGTCCATCAGTACTGCCCCTGTGACAACGACACAACAATGTCCAGGTAGGTCCGCGGGATTTATCCTCAGGTATCTTTTGGACAAGTAAAACAAAAACATAGTTCGTAAGGCTGTCTTACCCACAAGGCTAGTGATCTTAGAGAGCTTGGAGGTGCCGGTATCGAGTCCACCCGTGACCGGGTGTAAAAATCTCAGAATCAACATTATGTGCAGACTCTTTTCAGTGTTTTCAAACCCCCTAGAGTACAAGACACAACCCTGTGTGCTTTTAAAAGAACCCATGAATCTTTTGGTAAATGATCAGATGGTGGCCACATGAACATGTGCAAACAGTTAGTTGTGGGAATAGCAACGTGCAGTGAACATGGACAAAGCCCTGTGACTATGCGCTCCAGTCCACTCAGCTGTAAATGGGTACCTCGTTAGGACGGGAAAGCGCCTAGAAGCTGAAAGAGTTGTATGTACCCAACTGAGATTGATAATGCAAGGTGCCGTTTAAGAATGTACCGTTTGAGATTGCCATCCACTGATCGAGGGAAGAGAACTTGTGAAGTGCCTGAGAGTGATCTACAAGTAATAATTCATATAGGGAGGGCGCCATCGAAATGTGGGATATCTATTAGTATTAGTAATAATTAAAGAAAGTCCTAGAAAAGTGAATGATTGGTCACCTCTTGATCGATATCGATTTAAGACATCAGGATCTCGGGCTACAGGATTGTCACATAACGAATCATCATTGAAGACATACATAAACTTAGTTCGACAATGTGATCTTATTTGTCATTAACTCTTATAGTACTCATTGATGCACGTGTATCTAACAGGAGTTCGATAGCAGATACGTGTAGGTATTTGTATCCTTGTCTGACCGTTGAGCTGATTGTATTTCCGACCACATTTCTGCACATAATTTATCCACATGTTCAGTTTGACGATAACTGTTACCGCGGGCCCCGAGACCTGAAATGATGCGAGTTTTGACTCCAAATACTCACTGGTATTTCCCATTTACAGCATGTGTTACCTCTCCTAGTGGCGTCTATGTAGCAGTTGGAACTGTCGGCGGTGCTGTGTTCGGCAGCCTCGTCACTGTCCTTATCATGGCTCTGTGGATGCACAAAAAGAACAAGAACAGAGGTGTGGAACATACCTTGTTACAGGTGTTACAAGTCTGATTTTGTACCATCAAAAAATAAGAATGTTTGTACATTAAACATGACTTGACATAAGTGACAAAATGCTTACAAAAGATGTATGTTAAGTATAACGGGGATTTAATTACACTCCACACTTGATGTAACATTTGAAGTGTTATTTGTTTAAGATGGCCAAACTCCAAACGAATACGCCTCGACATCAGCGTACGAAGACGTTGATCACCAATACGCCATGGCTCCGAGGCGGTACGTCAAAGCCGTGCAGGGTACAGAGACACTTGACTACGAGAATACAAACAGGGAAACAGGAGACACGGCCTACTACAACACTACAGAGTGAACACCGTGGGGGGTACAGAGACACCACACTACGTGAATGATTTTATGAAAACCTCAGCCAGTTACCTCCCCTAACCTCCTTCCTAATAAAGTTAACACTCATTAATTAACAAAGTCTTCTTTGTTCTGGTACCTAAATCAAAGATTTTATGAAAACCTCAGCCAGTTACCTCCCCTAACCTCCTTCCTAATAAAGTTACCTCGCGTTGCACAGTTACCTCCCGCGGTGGAACTCTTCCCGGAGGGGTTAGACTTGTGAGCCCAAACAACGAATACAGACAGGAGACACGGTCTACTACGGCACTACACAGTGAGCACCGTAGTGGTGCAGAGACGCCACACTACGTCAATACAGGCAGGAGACACGGTCTAATACAACACTAAATCTTGGATTTAGGTACCAGAACAAAGAAGACTTTGTTGATACGTGTGCACAGACATCGTAAAATTGTCCATGTCTGAGCATATTCTTCTCTTGGTTATTGATGACCTCTTTTAAAGAAATAATCTAATCGGGTTCATGTGTTGAGACAGCATGGTGTGAAGTCTGTAGTCTCTGACATGACAATGATAAATTAGTCTGATGACATGTCAAAACTGAAGCATCTGACCGGGTCTGAAACGTAAACAATTCACAGAAACAGACCCGCATATCAAAGCACACAAAAATTACACCCAAGCCCATCATCTTCGGTTGCAAAGGAAAGATTGCCCCACTCTTCATTGCTGGTTCCTGTTAGAACCCGTGAAGACCTTGGTTAGAATTGGTCTCCAGGAACCCAAGCATTCCGCAAGGAGCGACCAACGTGATCAGATAGTCAGCCTCCCTGTTATCGTATCCCATCTGTGTAGATCGATGCTCATGCTGTTTGATCACTAGATTGTCTGGATCAGACTAGATAATTTCCAGACTGCAGAGAAATGCAGGTATTCATAGTCACACGGTGTAATGGGTTAAACCTGTTATTTCGTAATATGATCTTTCATCATCAGATTGGTGAATGGTAAACATGACTTGACATGGCCACATAACATCAGATAGATTCAGCCATAGCCAGGTCGTTATGAACCGAAATAGTTTAACATACTTCCGGGTTGGAAAGATGCAAGACCGAGGTACTATTTACAATATCTTGTGACCTGAGAAATGCGCAGCTCTTGTAAGCAAGCTTGAGTGACACAGTAGCTGCTGTCATTGAGGGTGTATCCACATGTTATACAGACAGTTAGTTGGTGTTGTCAAGACCGACCTGGAAGAGAGGAAGCTTCAGTTGACACATTTGTGTTCAGACTCGAGTTCAATTTCGGTTGAGCAGGGAACATAGGTGAATACTCGTCCGCGCGGCTAAGATAACACGTAAGTACTGGTATAACACTTCTAGTAGTGTAATATGAAACAAATACTTCTATAGTGACACACAGAGATACTACAAGGAGGATGTTGTGATAGTGGCAGGATCCATGTACTACCAGTAGAGCACGGCATGCTGACACTGATCGTGAACACCTGGTGTCATCCTTTATTTCATGTGATTCATGCAGATGGTTTGCATAGCTCGTTTGTCCTTTACACTAAACTGTATCTCTGAACAAAGTTCACACTGACATAACACACATCAAACACTGTTACAGTATGTTACTTACTTAGAATGAATAATAAAATGGAAAGAAGGAAAAGTATGCTATAAGTTGTTCACTGGTCGCCCGAGGGGCCAGTGAACAGCGTATTTATCTTACCGAACACTTGAATGTTAATTTTGAAATGTTTGAAGCATGGATATCGGTTCGTACACATTAGCCAACCTGTGTGAATCAAACGATTGGAATCTTACATCTTGCTGTTTTTCCCGCAGGTATTGTCCTAGTAAGGTCGCCGCGACGTAATTCCCCTTCTTAATATTCACAGGGAATACATTTGAAAGTTTTGTCAAAATTTATTTATTGGAAAGAGAGTCAAATGTTTTTTGTAGCCAAATGTTTTCGTAGATTTAGCGGACGACCAAAGAAAAATAGATTTAGAGTTATCTCCCTTCCATCGATTCCATTGGCAAAACATCGGTAATTTCCAGGCGTCATGCTTCATTTAATGTCATTCGAGATAAAATAGAAGTAACTACCACGAAGCACCGAATGAGTTGCTACTGGCAGCGGGGTGTATTGTAACACACCTGGCTTGAACACGGGTACATTGAAAACAATACAACAGCCTTCAGCCAATCCGAAAGATAAATGCACATGAAAAGAGGTATGCAAGCCTGAGCACATAACGCCCGGCCCTCATATCTTAAGAAAACCACGTAATGAAAGTAGAATGCATCGAGTGCTGATATGACCGCGCATAGATAAAAGATAGCCTGTTGTATTCCGTCAGGGATGGATAGAAGGATGGATGGAAGGACGTGCGGACGGACAAATGAATAAATGAATAGCTCGATGGATAGACACTGCGTGTCCGCCTTTTTGTCCCCGTGTAGAGAGGGAAGTATACACTGAAAATAATGGGATATAACTGCGCAGTGCTGTAATCAGGCGCATAATTCGATAAAGTGACAATAACTCCCTTGTCTGAGTAAATAAATACCAAGCCGTCTGTGTAAGGACATTGTGTCTCATGACGGGTTATGTACATATAAAATACTAAAACAGCCTAGAGGGCCCTCAGCCAGTCGGACCACGACGTATATGTGTGAGGTGAGATAAATTTACTGACTACGCCACGGAGACTCCACTGAAGCCGGTAGCCGCCGCCTTCACTCCACCCCTCCCTCACCCCCTCCCCGCACCCCCGCCCTTCTTTGACCATCATTTCAACTTGCTGTTGAACCTTGTTGAACTTCATGCATTTACGAGTACCTTCAAGATAATACTGTTTTCTGTAGGGTATAGGATAATACAGTTTCTTAAGGGTGTAGGATAATACTGTTATCGCTGCAGTTTGCAATGATAGATAAGGATGGTGACATTAGCCCGGACAAATCCCTATATCTCACTTCCTTTGTACATTATTGTGGATTATGCCGAATGTATACCCGGTAAACGCATTATGTCAGATGTCAGTGTATCAAAGTATTTATGAGGGTACCTCACTGTGCACCCTGCCTTTGTTTAAGGGTGTGAATAGGCCACCCGTAGTTAACTAACTGACAGAGGGAGATTAACAAGGGATTAAATACACCCCGTTCTGAAATTTATGGTACCAAAGCATATAACATTCACACACGATACATGAAACATGATACTCGACCCCTTTAAATTATAAAAAAAGAAACATTATACGAACACAATACATGGCATGCGTGATACTCGCATTTTTGTCACCATTTCTCTTACACACCAAGAAAGTGAACGATGCATATAATATTCACACATGATACATGAGACATGACACCTTTATATTAAAATAAAAAAACAAAACACAAACAAAAAACAAAAAAAACCCCCAAAACACCATACGAATATGATACATGGCACCTTTAAAGTATAGTTAAAGGTCACATGAACCAAATCTAACACTTCAGCATCCCGTTATACAAATAATTATGACCGTATTGATGTAACAGTGACACAAAATATATAGAAACCGGTGCTTGCAAACAATTGCACATTCGCACATAAACAACTACTGGAAACTCTCAACGTCGTTGTTCTTATTCCATGTCCTAGCTAGTAGAGATGAAACAACATAGAGCAGAACGAGACTACCCTGTTGCTATGTCGGCGTCATAAGGCATTGTTTCCAGAACGTCCTTCGGAACAAACTCATATGAAATTCCATAAAGGGTATTATGACGTATTTATAAAGTTCGTGATGCTGTTTTCTCAAGGCAGACTCATTTGTTTTGTTAACACTGCAATCATACACATCCAAGACATGCAACCGTCATTTTTGAGATTTTACCAACTGAAAGATCAATCTTCAGCACACCCCGGTTACAATAGGACATTTATATTGTGTGACCAGACGCAAACGATCGGTTTCTACAATATTTGTATCCCGTGCCGTATGTGCACTTACAAGTTACACACCGGCTATATTTATTAATAAATCCATATTTAACCTGTTTACATTTGTTTTAACCTCGTGGTGACTAAAGTTATCTCCCTTAGACTGTCCGTGCCTGTTACAACACAGGAGGTAGCTGACTGTCCAACTATGACGTAATCGCTGATCACGCACTCACTTACTCACAAAAGAGAACGTAAGACGTAATGTTTTAACCCTTTGGTAGTCCATCTGTTATCTTGGTCGCATTGCTTCAGATTCGGCTTCAGCATCACCAACTACAACACACACTACACCAGTTTCTACGACAACAACCACTACAACAACCCCACCGTCTGCGTCAGAAGCTTCCCCAGGTGGCACTAGCATGTCCTTCAGTACTCCCCCTGTTACAACGCCATGTCAGTATGCAGGTTATTATTATTATTCTTTTTATTTCCTCCAAAGGAGAGTACAAGGATATGGCGAAGCATTATTTACATAGATTTACAGATTGATTTGGCTATTTTGAATACTTTGCTATGCACTACAAAAAAATAGAGGTGAAAATAGAAAAGTCTTTTATGACTCTCTTGGAGTATAGCTGGCTGGTTTCTTCGTCGATTTGTAATGGTGGGTTGCAGGACAACAGACATGCAACAATGTCTACATCTGTCTTTCTGTGAAGACATAAGCTTATCTCAATGGGACCAACACAACTGATGTCAGACCACAGGATATCCCTTAGGTATGTAGCCTGCTCACATTGACATACACCATGAGTCAGGAGGTCTGCGCATACTCTGTCACAGAGTTTGCACACCCCTGTGTCTCTTCCTGGTCTCCATGACGCACATTTTCTGATGATGGATAGAGCTGCTCTTTTCAGTTCAGGGTAGTCCTTGGAGATCAGCCAAGCTGTATGAGGACGCAGTGTTGGGTGGATGGTCTTGAAGTGTTGGAGATCAGGGTCTGAGTTGAGACGTGTGTTCCAGTTGGTGACCTCTGTGTTGTGAACGGCTGTCTTTACAATTCTTTTCCATTTCTGTTGTGTTTCGAATATGCCTGACTTTAGAAAGTTCTCCATATGCACCAGTAGTCTATGTTTTCCGAGGATTCTGTATATGTCTGGAATAAAACCAGCACTGGGTCTTCCGCCGTTGTATCTATGTAAATACAGCCTGGTCCTGAGGATTTGGCGTGGTAGAAGATACTTCTTGTTATTACACAGCTGTCCAAGGAATAGGAGCTTCTTAATATCAATATGTGCTTCTAGTGGAGTCCAGCCGATGAGTGCACTGCATATGTCAGTTCTACTGTGGCGCGGGAGGCCTTGTATGAGTTTTAGGGCAAATCGTTGTGCTCGTTCTAACGCTAGCATCTCATGACTGGTAATATTGGACCACAGTTCACAACCGAATAGTGCTTTCGGTATAGCAACTGATCGCAGTAGCTTAGATGAAGTCACTGGACTTAGCCCATGTGGATGACAACCTGATCTAGAGAGTGCCATTGTGGTCGATTTCAGTTTGGAACAGCTCTGTAATGTTCTCTCCCAGGAGTTGAATTGGGAGTTTAGGATAATCCCAACATGCTTGATCTCTGACACTGCTGGAACTACTTCCTTGTATAGACGAATATGTGCCATCAGCTTGTCCTTTTTGCCAAACCGAACGACTTGGGATTTTGATGGTGAGAAGGTGAATCTTCATGTTGAACTGTATTCTTGACAGATGTTGACCATGTCCTGTAGATTTGCGTTCACTGGGCTTATTAAGGCAATGTCATCCGCCTGTGTTGGTGCCGCAACATGAAGGTCAAGAATCATTGCACCTTTCTTACTTTGACTGAGATGTTGTAGTAGACCATTTATGTAGAGTAAGTATAGTTTAGCGGAGAGGACGCTTCCTTGTCTCACACCTCTGTATAGTGGTCTGCGTCTGCGTCAGAAGCTTCCCCAGGTGGCACTAGCATGTCCTTCAGTACTCCCCCTGTTACAACGCCATGTCAGTATGCAGGTAGGTCTGTGAAGGATACAATCCAGATCTTCTGGACTAGTAAGACGAACACGTATTTCTAATAAAAATCTTCATCAATATGAATTCCCGAAATCTGAAGCTTATACTACAGGTTGTCACAGAGGTAACCATCCCTGAAGACTCTGAGAAGGCTGTATAACCTCACCAGACGTACATACTCATTCATGTTTACCATGCTACCAGTAGCTTAACTTCAAACATATGGAGTGATGCGTTTTCATATTGTTTGAAATTGCGTACATAGTTTCTACACATATACAATAGCCAATGTTTATTGTTTAGAGTATGTATTGTGTTGGAGCCAAGTTACAAAGACTAAGTTTGATAGTGTTATCGTGTTTGTCATGCACATTTGTAGTATTCATTGATGTACTTGTGTATCTAACAGGAGTACGACATCATATTCGTCCTCGTGCGAGGAAACCGTTCAGCTGATAGTAATTCCAACTCTGTTCTGGGAACCTTAGTCATGGGCACTTTTCATGACGTGAGGATACAGAGTCTGATTTCTCACTTATAGCATGTGTTACGTCTCCTGGTGGTGTAGCAGCTGGAACTGTTGACGGTGCTGTGTTCGGCAGTCTCATCACCGTCGTTGTCGTCGCCTTGTGGATGCACAAAAGGAACAAGTACAAAGGTGTGTTGAAAGTGTTGCACGCATGATATGTACCACCAATAAAGAACACGAATTGTACTCTTAAGCTGGGGCAAAAGTGATGTAAGCGAAAATTTGTCAAAAGATATAGCCTGCATGTTAAATGTAACAGGGGTATAAAAACACTCCGTTTGTGAAGTAACATTTGAAGTATTATTTGTTTAAGATGGCCAAACCCCAAACGAATACACCTCTACATCAGCGTACGAAGACGTCGATCACCAATACGCCATGGCTCCGAGGCAGTACGTCAACACCATGCAGGATCCAGAGACACCACACTACGAGAATACAAACAGGGGTACATGAGACACGACCTACCACAACACTACACAGTGAACACCCCGGTTGTACAGAGACATCACACTACGGTGTTCATTTAATAAGCTTGCGCATTATAAACGCAAGTAAGCTACTAAACTATAGATAGTCACACATAGTATCGATGCATTGATAGCAGCTTTTCGCTTCAGCTACCGATTAATTGCTATCTGTGATTCATCGATAGTCCGATTCATCGTTATAACCCACTACCGGTGATCTCTGTTGTAAAACGATAATGTTGGATGTCGGTTATTTGTTCTCATTGACGGCGACGTTGCCTTTTGCGTTAAGGCGTAACTGACATCATCCTATGACGTCACTTTTATCAACTTACGTATGGTTTCCACAGTGTACATTCTCATAGGCCGCAATGTTAAAAGAATTCTCGGCACTGTACATACGTTGTTGTCATTCGACAAGCAAGCAACAGAAATATTAAACCGAAATTATGTGATTGTAGGTAAGATGATTCCTCGCAAATATGCAAAATATGACTTGGATCTTACAAAAATTAAATTCATAAAAATTATTTATGCTACATCATATTAACGTGCATATGGAAATTACGTCAGTTGGTCCAATATAACTGGCACGAGTGTGGGTACGTCTAGGAAAACCGTACAGTGCACCGTGAGCAGCAGTCAGCTATCCGAACTATCAAGGTTATAATTCCTGATATCTAATAAAGCATTACATATAGCTACCGATGTTTCAGTCTGACATATTCACGGTAGTCTTGATATTTATTTATAAGGTGAAAATAATGAATTTAACATAAAACGGTCGAATTAGTCCTTCAAGAATGGATGGATAGATCAGTAATGAATTGACAATTCTAAAGGTCATTGAAATAAATCTAATCTGTACACATTGTTTTTTAAGCCTATTTATATTTTTTACAATATACATTCTAATATGTGAGAAGAATGCATTTCATTAATGGAAACGGTCCGTACGGCAAAAATAAAGAGAGAATTCAGTCACATTGTCACTGAAGTAAAATTATCACCTCTGCCTATGGAGCCAAAGTAGAAAAAGTTCAACACAATTAAAATTGAATGTAATGCTCATATCCTGACTAAAAGATATGTGGAAAGTGACAAATAGCCTTCCCAGATAAAGGAAATAAAACTCTGTAGACTGTGTAAGCTTTTGAAAACAGATGACATCCCGTTGTTAGAGCTCACAAGTCTAACCCCTTCGGGAAGAGATCCACCGTGGGAGGTAACTTTATTAGGAAGGAAGTTAGGGGAGGTAACTGGCTGACCTTTTCACAAAATCATTGATTTAGGTACCAGAACAAAGAAGACTTTGTTAATGCGCGTACAAAGACATGTTAAACAGTGGTTCACTTGGTTATTGATGACCTCTTTTAATTAAATAACCTAATCGGGTGCATCTGTTGAGATAATCAAAGACAACATGGTGTGAAGTCTGTAGTCTGACATGACAATGACAAATCAGTCTGATGACATGACAAAGGTATCTGACCGGATCTGAAACGTAAGTAAATCACAGAAACAGACCCACATATCAAAGCACAACATCATCCTCGGTTGCCAAGGGAAGATTGTCCCACTCTTCAATGCGGGTCCTGGCACCGTTGTTGGAGCTCGTAAAGACCTTGGTTAGAATTGGTTTCCAGGGCCCGTATTCTCGAAACGTTCGTAGCCTTAAGAATTCATATCTTTGATCGTAGTCAATGTGTTGAGAATGAGCTTAAGAAGTTCGTAGGGCTACGAACGTTTCGAGAATAGCTAGCCAGGAACCCAAGCATTCCGCAAGGAGCGACCAACGTGATCAGATAGTCAGGCTCCCTGTTATCGTATCCCATCTGCGTAGATCGATGCTCATGCTGTTGATCACTTGATTGCCTGGTCCAGACTAGATAATTTCCAGACTGCAGTGAAATGTAGGTGTTCATAGTTACACGGCATAATGGGTTAAACCTGTTATTTCATCATATGATCTTTTATCATCAAATCGTGAATGGTAAACATGGTTTTAACATGGTCACATAACAGCAGGTAGATTAGACCGCATCCCGGTCGTTATAATTATGAGCCGAAATCATTTCACGTACTTCCGGGTTGGAAAAGTGCACGCCCTTGTGAGGACAACCCGTGAGTGACACAGTAGCTGCTGTCATTAATGGTGTATCCACATGTTACACAGACAGTTGGTTGTCACCCCTGACCTGGAGGAGAGGAAGCTTCAGTTGACCATAGGTGAGTACTCGTCCACCCGGCTAAGATGACTCGTACGTACTGGTATAATACACTTTTAGCAGTGTAATGTGAAACGAATACTTCTACAGTGATACACAGAGATGCTACAAGGAGGATGTCATAACAGTGGCTCGGTCCATGGACTACCAGTAGAGCACGATATGCTTACACTTATCGCGAACACCTGGTGTCATAACTGATTTTCAGTGATCCATGCACATGATTTGCACAGCTAGTTTGTCCTTTACAACAAATAGTGTCTCCGAGGAAAGCCCAAACTGGTTACTTTTTTTATGTTGTGTAAATACAGGTGTTAATGCAGTTCAGTTGACACGAAGCTCATGAAGTACAGTTAAACACTGTTGTGTCGAACTGTGTGGAGCAAACGGTTGTCTCCAAGTAAAGGCCTCCAAATTCGTTTTGGCCATTATTTCAACCTTGTTTATCTCGATGTGCTTACTTTTACGTTCCGCTTCAACACATCAAAGTGTAGGGTGTAAGATAATACTGTTATCTGTAGATACATCACACCTGCAGTGGTAGATGAGGTGGTAGATGAAAAATCCCTTATCTCACTTCCGTTGTTCTTTATTCTGCAATATCTCGAAGGTATTCCTGGTTCCGTGTATCAAAGTATTTATATGAATGAAAGGTTTGTACACTTCAAAAAATACACATATTTGCACTTGATCTGCACCTGATCTCAGTATCTGTTACATGTGTACACACGGTATATTTACTGTTACTATAAAAGAGACACAGACATTAAAGGACAGCCCCAGACAGCTCGGGGTACTGTGGCATTGCTACATGTACTCAGGTTTATTCTCTAGTAGACAGAGATGTGTGATATAAAGGTTCCACTACACTATATCAGAATCACATGCTCCTGGAACTCACACGGACAGAGGCCTGTGACAGCTGTGATTGGATGAAATAGTGTAAGATGTTCTTTTAGAAGTACATCCATCTAGTAATTAAAACTGATCACTATTTTAAGTATCTAGTGCTGTCATTTTTATCACCATGACTCATACTTATGTGTGCATCGATATTTTCAAGTAGGCGACATTGGGTGGGGAATGGAGGGTTGATGTGATCCGCTATCTGTGCTTGGAAAAATCGCCAGGCTGTACAGCTATGCACGTGGAATGGCTGTTGATAGCCTGGATATTTTTAAAAGGGTTACTATAGAAGTCTATGGGAAAACATTTGGTGTCTTGTAACCTGTAAGATATGTGATTTAGAGACTGACAACAAAGAACGTTATTTCAGAGATACACATGAGAAAAGGTTGCGAACTGTGACACTGCCCTGGAACATCAGCACTACCTAGAGCCTCCAACAACATGTAGAATAACGCATTTTTTACACTGCTACGGACAACGCTGACTGTATGATGAACACGTATCAGATTTCTCGACTGATGCTGCTGATATTTGTTGGCTCTGTAGAACACGTAGGTAGGTGTTGGTTCAATGGAATAGCATTTTCCTACTGTATGCGTTTAACTGCTAAATGTAGCTAACATATACCATAATATAATATATTACCATTTACCCTTGTGTCTATGCAGACTTATCTTCGCAGTTCAGTATTTGCATTGTCGTATTAATACGACTCACAACAACTGACATGCAATACACAATGCTTCTCAGAAAACGGTCAAATGTAACACTTGGGAATACAACTTTGAGCAGTGTGTGAGGGCATTGGGTTCGGATCTCGACCAGCATTCGATACTACAAAATTTTAGTTAAGCGTCTCTCGTTCTGCAGCTACAAAGTGATCAGCATGTTATCAATATCTGGTTCTCAAAAGTGAAAGAATGAAAAGAATATCTTTACGGGCTCTCTATGATAGCGGCATGTAAAGCACCGATAAAGCAGAACCACCACTGGCTGTTTACAAGTGGAAAGTACGTAAAAGAAAATCAGCTCTCTTGCAAAAGTCATTCATTTCATGAGACTGTCATGTCTAATCGTAGCATTACTTAGGTATTCATCTTTAAAGTAGGTTCTGGAACATTTTGAATAAAGTATAACCCCCTACTGCCATTACATCTAGTATGAATCAAAACATACTTCATCAAGAGTAATCCTGTGACAACTACAAGGTCATTTGCACATTTTCTGTGCTAAAAATATAACAGGAAGTGACGCGTTATGCAGATTCAACCTGTTACAAATTGTGTGGTACGTTTAAGGCCGCAAGACAATATTTTGAAACGTTGTTCTAACCTTGATTCCAAATAGACAAACCATTCAGGTGTTTTGGTTGAAAACATGATGATAATACTAATGTGAATGAAAATTCTTTTTACCAATGAACCTGTTTAGATTCGTTACCTCTCACAGTAAACGTTTCACAGTGTTACCTGCTTTTACCGCGTGTTACAGTGAGAAAATAGCAATAACGCGATAATAGAGTTGCTTTCTATTTTCTGGGCAAACGAGGCAATCGGGGTTGTCACGAAAATACTAGTATTGAATAATTTGCGACAGTGCCTCATTGTATTTGACAGACATTGTTGCTTTCTATTTTCGGGGCAAACGAGGCAATCGGGATTGTTACGAAAATACTAGTATTGAATAATTTGCGACAGTGCCTCATTGTATTTGACAGACATGAAGATTAAGCATCCGTCAGTTGAAAACATATACAAAATTACAAATTCAGTAGCCGATCTTAAGCCCGGTAGAGAAAGCATTAACTACCACGATAACAGAGGGTCCCGTGATACTTACCTTTTAATGCGGAACAACATTAACTCCATCTTTTGTATATCGCCCTAAACTTATTAACGTATGTAGATCTCTGGAGTTTGTGATATGTATGTATGTATGTATGTATGTATGTATGTATGTATGTATGTATGTATGTATGTATGTATGTATGTATGTATGTATGTATGTATGTATGTATGTATGTATGTATGTATGTATGTATGTATGTACGTACGTACGTACGTACGTACGTACGTACGTACGTATGTATGTATGTATGTATAAATATAAAATTATATATTTTATGTTCAATATCTATCAGGTTCTTTAGTCCTGACAAGTTCCCCTTTGACAGCGACAAACGGAGAACTCTTCACCCTGATCTGCAGCAGTAACACAACTGGGGGACAGGATAGACAGTGGAGCAGAGATGGTACATTACTCTTCATCACAACACGAGGTTCCACAAGTTACACTGTAACCAACCCTTACGTCTTCAGCAGATATCTGTTAGGACGTGTCAGTGTCAGCTGTGATGCCACACAACACAACGTGACTCTCAGGATCATCTCCACCATGGACAATGGATCCAGGTGGCAGTGTGAGGATAATGGGAGCAGTCAGAGGACCAACACGTTGACGATATGTGAGACAATGTGCTTTCTTTGTTCATTATCAACTACATAACATCATTTGCTTCGTCAGGACCAAGCCGTTGGTCAACAACAAAATAAACATTCAAGGCATGCATCATTTTGGACATTTTCCCAACTATTTGACAGATGATCAGCACAGTCTGTTACAACATTTACATTTCGTAACCAGACACAAAACAGTAATTTCTAAAATATCTGTACTCGAACATCTGAACCAAGGTATCCTGATGAGATGTACAGAAATACGTTTGAACTGTACACCTACTAACCAGTTGCTTTGCAACATTAATATATCCCAAAACAGAGATAGTGTCTACATTCTTTATTAAATCGAGATAAATTTATAACTAACACGTTGGCGATATGGGACACACAATGTTTTCTATATTCATTTATGATCAATAACAAATAATTATTTGTTGGAGCACCTTTAGAAATCAGCATCACAACTTCTCGTGAGGACCTCTGCCGTAGGTCAGGAGTCATTAAGACAAGCAGCCACTTTGCGAGAATCCGTCGGACGTGAACGCGCGACCTTTGGGTTGGTAGCCCGACACCTAACTGGCTTACTGACAGCTATATCCATAATGTTACACAATGGGCAAAGTTATCACCCCCCGGAAAGAGTCGAATACGTCACAGACATTTAGGTTACGGGGAGTCTTGGTGTCCTTAATCTACGGACCATTGCCGAACAGCTTCGATGCCATTTGGCACACTCGTCCCACTTTGTAAATTACGAGATACCGTGTGGTGTGGAATGTGCCGATATGGCGTGAACTACACACGGTTGTTGACATCAGGCGGAGACGTTGAAATCAGGGTGCATGCGGGAATGACGTACTTTTATAACAATCATCGAGTGATTTTGTGACACAAAAGTGTTGTAGGAACACTGGAAGGGTATCGATAATGTGTTTCCGTTAGCAAAAATTTCCACATTAAACCATTTCATAGTGTACTTTCGACGTTTTGTGGCTCCTGTTTTTGCATGAAAAACAGTATTAATAATGCCAAAGGAAAAACAACCCATGGTACTGTACTCAAAGCAATATACCGGCCATCTACCTATTGGATTAGGTCATTTACGCTAACCCTAAACCCCTCGAAATAATCCTAATAAAAACAGTCCTTTGACCGAAAATGGCACGAAAATGGCTGACGAGTACCGTGTACGGCTTCGAAAATTAAAATGCTAATAAACTCCATTTCTGTCTAATGATGCAAATTACTGATTGAAACATACTTGTGTAATAAGTTTACTTTTCATATAATGCAATTGGCCCTATCAGATACGTTGAAACCGAACAAGAGAATACATTTAAATAATTAAATTGACTGCGAATAAAGAGTATGGAAGAATGTGACCGATATTCTTGCTAAATTAAGCACAATAAAAAAAAAATAAAAAACGTAGCACCTCAGCACCCCGCAATACAAACATATGAGCGCATTAGATTGAAAGTAAAAACTAATATTGAAACTGGTGCTTGCAAAAAATTGCGCATCCGTAAATAAGCAACTAGGGGAAAGTCTCAACATCGTTGGGTTTATCTAATGCCATAGCAAGTAGAGATGAAGCATCAATGAACAGAGCTTTCAAACCTGAACATTTGTCTCAAAAACCTGTTCAGACAATCACCTACTTTTTAACCGATCCGAAGTTTCTCGTGTGAAAGTGAAAATACGACCTCACTAACACCTCTGGTTACACTGAATTCCAATTCCATGTTTCACAGGAAATTTATATTTACAAGTGACTTTTAATAATAATTTAATTTAATCACACCGTATTTCTTTATTTTATGGCGAGATGTAGGCAGAATGACCTTAACTAAGACAACGGAGACTGTCCGTGTTTGATGAAGTCGTAAATCATTCACAATGCATCTGGCTCACTGGTTTTTATCTTTTTTTGCTTATTCGGTAGATAGAATGACCTTAACTACTGGTAAACACATATAACATGATCCACGACCTGACAAATGACCCCAATTTGCATACTTGGGAACGCCCCACAAAACGATCCACTCGAAACAAGAGGGAGACAAGTTGTGTGATGAATATCGAGAAGTTCATTTTCCCCCGTGGGTTTCACGCATGAATTGTTATAGCACACTCGATTTGGGAACAGGTACAATCCCACCAAATTGAATCAACACAATATACTGAGCAAATATGTTTAGGACCACCGATCCATTTCATGAAGCAAATGACATTTTCCTGGTTTTTTTAAAAACAGAATTGTTGAATATCTAAAATGCTTGTCAATGCCCCAAACATCTATTTGTCTTCGTCTTAACTAAAGGTTAGAGTGGAATATCAGTATCTTATGCCTGAAATTGCAGTCTTATCGTTCGAAGGAATATGCAGTGTTGTTTTAATGGGTAAAGTTGACTTTTCGTCTGCTAAATATTAAATAGATAATAACTACGTATAGTTAATTGTGTTTCATTTAACTATTTAATATGTTAAACGTTATCTGTTACTGAATGGTGGTGGCTAAATCAGAGTAGCAAGGGGGAAATATTTTTATCCCATAACTTTTTACCTATTTCTCTGTACGGGCTGATTTCCGTCAGGGTTAGCGGTGTTGATTTCATGTCACGGTTAGCATGTATTGCACGTGCATAATCGTCAAGCTACCTGTAGCAGCCAAGTGTACTCGACCAATGCGTTGTACCGCCTCTCTTGTCACAAATGCGTTTAGTGCGCAGGATCATCTAATATGTGTCTAGCAGCAAGACACCGCAGACTGTCCGTGTTTGATGAAGTCGCAAATCATTCACAATGCATCTGGCTCACTGCTTACACCTGTTATAAGTTTGTTTTCGCTTATTCAGTGTAGTTTTGTAACGCACAATGAGACTGATATAATACGAATTCCGTAGAGGCAGAGCCTCGTTTTGGGATTTTCACTATTTCCGGGTTTCCGTTTGTCAGAGCTCGCTGTACGACAGAGCACACTAAGCGACAGAGGACGCTGTACGACGTGTTTGGAAGGATTTCAACGAGCGTAGTGTTGCAATATACTAGTGCTTAGATGTCTCAAGTCAGACTGATTAACATTTTTGTATCCAGTTAAATGAATTTGTCTATAAATTCTTGACTGGTTATTACACTACGTTTCGCAATTGGACGGAACCCAGTCAACAGGGAACGTTACTTTTGCGTAATCAATATATTGCCTTGACGCACTTGCTGAGCAAGACAACCTTGTTGCTATGCCGGCTTCATAAGGCATTGTTTCGAGAACGTCCATTGGAACAAAATCATATAAAATTACGTAAAAGGGTATTATGTCGTATCTATAAAGTTTGTGGTGCTGTATTCTAAAGGTAGACTCATTTGTTATGTCAACAAGACAATCATACACATCCAAGACATGCAACCGTCAATTTTAACTTTATGGTAGTTCATCAGTTATCTTGTTCGCTTTGCTTCAGATTTGGCTCCAGCAACGACTGTTTCACCAACTACAACACACACTAGTCCAGTTTCTACAGTTTCTACGACAACAACCACTACAGCAACCTCACCGTCTGCGTCAAAAATCCCCCCAGGTGACACTAGCATGTAAATCAGTACATCCCCTGTTACAACGCCATATGAATGTCCAGGTTGAAGGATACAGTTCAGATCTTCAGGACTAGACGAACGCGCATATCTAATACAAAATTTTAATCGTAAAAAAGCGAACGCCTCTTCATCAATATGAATTCCTGAAGTCTGAAGCTTAAGCTACATGTTGTCACTGAAGTAACCATCATTGAGAAGGTGGTATAGTCTCACCAGACGTACATACTGTTTCATGTCTACCATGATACCAGTAGCTTAACTTTAAACATATGGCGTGATGCGTTTTCATATTGTTTAATATTGAACACATAGTCATGAGAGCTGAAATGATGCGAGGGTACTGAGTTAGATTTCTCACTTATAGCATGTGTTACGTCTCCTGGTGGTGTAGCAGCTGGAACTGTTGGCGGTGCTGTGTTCGGCAGCGTCATCACTGTCGTTATCATCGCCCTGTGGATGCACAAAAGGAACAAGTACAAAGGTGTGTTTTAGGTGTTGCACGCATGATTTATACCGCCAGTAGAAACGAATTGCCCACAGAACAAGGTGAGGCACATGTGACTTAAACGATATTCGTGAAAAGATATATCCTGTATGTTAAACGTAACAGGGGTATACATGCACTCCACATTTGAAGTAACATTTGACGGAGTGTTATTTGTTTAAGATGGCCAAACTCCAAACGAATACGCCTCGACATCAGCGTGCGAAGACGTCGATCACCAATACGCCATGGCACCGAGGCAGTACGTCAACACCGTGCAGGATACAGAGACACCAGACTACGAGAATACATGTACAAACAGGGGTACAGGAGAAACGGCCTACTACAACACTACACAGTGAACACCGTGGTGGTACAGAGACACCACACTACGTGAATACAGACAGGGATACAGGAGACACGGTCTACTACAAAACTACACAGTGGGAACAAGACACCACACCACGAGAGGAGTACAGGAAACACGGTCTACTACAACACTACACTGTGAACACCGTGGTGGTACAGAGACACTAGACTATGTGAATACAAACAGGCGTACAGGAGACACGCCATCCACAACACTACACAGTGAACACCGTGGTGGTACACAGACACCACACTACGTGAATACAGAGAGTAGTACAGGAGACACGGCCATCTACAACACTACACAGTGGTACAGAGACACCACACTACGTGAATACAGACAGGAGTACAGGAGACACGCCATCTACAACACTACACAGTGCACACCGTGGTGGTACACAGACACCACACTATGTGAATACAAACAGGAGTACAGGAGACACGGCCTAAAACAACACTACACAGTGGTACAGACACACCACTTTATGAGAATACAAACAGGAGTGCAGGAGACACAGCCTACTACAACACTACACAGTGCTACAGAGACACCACACTACGTGAATACAGACAGGAGTACATGAGACACGGCCATCTACAACACTACACAGTGAACACTGTGGTGGTACACAGACACCACACTACGGTACGCATTGATAAGCCTGCACATATATATTTGTGACAAATATGCATTATTTTAAAATTATATATGATATACCCCAAATTAACATGCATATGGAATTACGTCAATTGGCCCAATATAACTGGCACGAGTCTGGGTACGTCTAGGAAAACCGTGCTATGCACGGATGTGGGCGGTGTCAAAATGTAGACCTGAGATTAGGAGAACCGCTTTGTTTGACGTTTTGCTGAGTGATCTTGAGTGATGTGATCGTGAAGTGGAGCGTAAATGTTGACGTTATCATTGATACCGTCATAACTGCGCACCTGATAGCAAGAATGTACTGTGTGCAGCAGCAGCCAGCTATCCAACTATCAAGGTTTTAATTCCTGATGCCTAATAGGGCATAACAATATGGCTGACGATATTTCAGTTTGACAAATTCATGTGGTAGGTCTTGATATTTATAAGGTGAAAATAGTGAATTTAACATAAAAGGATCGAATTAGTTGAGCCATAATGGATAGACAGATCAGTAAAGAATTGAAAATTCAGAAGGTCCTTGAAATAAATCTGTACAAACTGTTTTCAGCCTATTTATATGTCTTACACTCTACATTCTAATATGTGACAGGGATACATTTAATTAATCGAAATGATACTATATGTCCAAAATAAAAAGAGAATTCAGTCATATTTTCACCTCTGCTAATGAAGCCACAGAGACAGAGAAAGTTCAACACATTTAAAATGTAATGCTCATATCCTGACTAAAAGATATGTTGAAAGTGAGAATAGTCATCTGGGATAAAGGAAATAATACATTAGCTGTGGAGATTGTGTAAGCTTCTGAAAGCAGATGACATCGCGTTGTTAGGGCTCACAAGTCTGACCTCTCCGGGAAGAGATCCACTGCGGGAGGTAACTGTAATAGGAAAGAAGGTAGATGAGGTCATAGACTGAGGTTTTCATAAAATCATTTATTGGTACCAGAACAAAGAAGACTTTGTTAATTAATGCGTGTACAAAGACATATTAACATTGTCCATGTTTAAACGTATTCTTCTCTTGGTTATTGATGACCTCTTTTAACGAAATAATCTAATAAAGTGCATGTGTTGAGAGGAAGAAAGACAGCATGGTGTGAAGTCTGTAGTCTGACATGACAATGACAAATCACTCAGATGACATGTCATGTCAAAACTGAAGTATCTGACCGGATCTGAAACGTAAGCTACTCACAGAAACAGACCCGTATATCAAAGCAGTCAAAATTACACCCAAACCCATCATCTTCGGTTGCACCCCACCCTTCATTGCTGGTTCTTGTAGCGTTGTTGGAACCCGTGAAGAACTTGGTTAGAATTGGTCTCCAGGAACCCATGCATTCCGTAAGGAGCGACCAACGTGATCAGATAGTCAGGCTCCCTGTTATCGTATCCCATCTGTGTAGATCGATGCTCATGCTGCTGATCACGAAATTGTCTGGTCCAGACTAGATAATTTCCAGACTGCAGAGAAGTGCAGGTGTTCATAGTTACACTTCGTAATAGGTTAAACCTGTTATTTCGTAATATGATCTTTTATCATCATACTGTGAATGGTAAACATGGTTTTAACATGGCTACATAACAGCAGGTAGATTAGACCGCATCCCGGTCGTGATGAAACGAAATCATTTCACGTACTCCCGGGTTGGAAAAGTGCACGCCCTGGTTAATATTGCAATATCTTGTGACCTGAGAAATGCGCATTTCTAGTTAGGACAACCTGTGAGTGACACAGTACCTGCTGTCATTAATGGTGTATCCACATGTTACAAAGACAGTTGGTTGTCACCCCTGACCTGGAGGAGATTAAGCTTCAGTTGATCATTGGTGAGTACTCGTCCACCCGGCTAAGATGACACGTAAGTACTGGTATATTACATTTGTAGCTGAGCTGCATATCAGTGAAACGCATGCCTCTGTAGTGACACTCAGAGATACAGCAAGGAGGGTGTTGTAACATGAACTTCCAGTTGGGCACGGCATGCTTACACTTCTCGTGAACACCTGGTGTCATCACTGATTTTCAGTGGTCTATCTACAAGATTTTCATTGTTTGTCCTGTACATCAAATAGTATATCTGAGGAAAGCCCTAACTGGTTATTATTTTACACAATATACAGCAAACATTGGTGCAGTATGTAACTTCAAATGAATAATATAATGTGAATAAGGAAGGTATACATATATTTGTGAAGAGGAGTGCGAACCTGAGCACATGTCTTACACTTAAAATAAACCAAGGAGTGAAAGTAAAACTCATCAGCCGCTGAGATGATCTCGCATATATAAGTGAGTGAGCATAGTTTTACTCCGCTTTTGGCAATGCCAGATATGGCCTCTCGTGGAAGTTGTACTTTTGCAGATGACTGATCATATGGATTAATGGAGAGATAGATGGATGGATGAATGAATGAATAGCTCGATGGATAATCCCCGCGTGTTCACGTTTTGATCACATCCATACGTGTATACGTGTATACGCTGAACATACCCGGATAGAACTGCCAGGTGGCCACTGCGGAAAGGTGACAACACCTACCATATTTGAGAAGATAAATACCCGGCTGATTGTGTAACGCTATTGTATCTTGTAACTGTATATGACAGCAATTAGCTACCTCACTGACTACACCATCGAAACTCCGGGACGCTGGTGGCAATCCCATGTTATATACATACAGGGGGCAATGCTGACCAATTGACACTTCAGTTGGAAGTACAGTGAAACACCATTGTGTCGAACTTTCATATGTGGAACCAACGGATGTCTCGAAGGAAAGGCCACCAAATTCGTTGAAGCTGTTATTTCAGTGTTGTGTTGGACCTTGTGAAGCTCGATGTATTTACGTATATCTTCAACCTCAACACATCGAAGTGTAGGATAATACTGCCATCTGTAGACAGATCATCACTGAAGTGGTAGATGAGGATGGTGACACTGACCCGGGAAAATCCCTATATCTCATTTCGTTTGTCCTAGGGGCGTTGGGTTAGGCAAGTGGCTAAGGCTAGGCTAGCTCGTCACGCTAGAGACCAGGGTTCGATTCCCCACATGGATACAGTGTGCGTAGCCCATTTCTGGAGTCTCCCGGCATGATTTGGCTGGAATATTGCTAAAAGCGGCGTAAAACCATACTCAATCTTTTGTACATTATTCTGAAATAAGGGCGGTGGTGTAGCTTTGTGGTTAAAGCGTTCGCTCGTCACGCCGAAGATCAGGGTTCGATTCCCCCCATGGGTACAATGTGTGAAGCCTAATTTCTGGTGTCCCCACCGTCATATTGTTGGAATATCGCTAAAAAGCGGCGTACAACTAAACTCACTCACTCACTATTCTGGAATGTGTGGAAGGTATTCTCTTTACGTCAATGTATCGAAGTATTTTTGTGAATGACGACTTTGTACTCTTGGAGAAAATACACACCTTTGCACCTGATCTCAGTATCTGTTACATGTGTACACACGGCTTGTTTACTGTTACTATAAACGACACAGGGATTATCGGACAGCCTGAGCCATATGAGGGTGTTGTGTCATTGCTACATGTACACAGTTTACTCTCTAGGAGACAGAGATATGAGACAGACTGACAACAAAGAACGTATTTTCAGAGATACATGAAAAAGGTTGCGAACTGTGACACTGCCCTAGGAACATCGGAACTGCCTTGATCAGCCATCAACATGTAGAATAACACAATTTTTAAACTGCCACCGACAATGCTGACTATATGATGGCCATGTACTGGATTTCTCAACTGTTGGTGCTGGCATTCACTGGCTTCCTGGAACACGTAGGTGGGTGCTGGTTAAACAGAATGGCATTTTCCTGACATATGTGTTTACGTACCTAACAGTGGTATTATTTATAATAATGCATATTACCACTTATTCTTCTGCATACGTTCTTCAGGCAGAATAGTCTTCGCAATCCGCAATCCAATGTTTGCATTGTAGTATTAGTACGACTCACAGCAACGGTCATACAATACACAATGCCTCTCGGGAAGTGGTCGAGTGTAACACATGTTGTATCTTGGAATGCACATTTGAGTACTTTAAAAAATCATTGAGTTCGAATCTCGATTTGGATGCAATGCTACAAAGTACTAGTTCAACGTCTTTCGCTCTGCAGCTACAAAGTCATCAGCATGTTTACAATACATGTAGTTGGTTCTCGAAAATGAGAGAATGTCTATGCACATAGTAACATTAGCGATGACGAAATAACCTTCAGTAAGAAAGACTTAAAAAGATGGTTCTATAAATGAGATGACACTAACAACATTGACGCATGTGTTAATCACACTATATTTATTAATTTATATAGATCCCTGGGGTTAAAAAGTTTGTGATATATTTTTATGTGCAATATTTATCAGGTTCTATAAGTTCTCACAAGTTTCCCCATGACAGCGACAGACGGAGCACTCTTCACCTTGATCTGTAGCAGTAACACAACTGGTGGACAAGAGAGACAGTGGAGAAGAGATGGTACCTCACCAGTGTTCACCACAGTGTTCCACAAGTTACAGTGTATCCAACTATGACGTCTTCGTCAGGTATCTGTCAGGACGTGCCAATGTGAGCTGTGATGCCACACAACACAACGTGACACTCAGGATCATCTCCACCATGGACAATGGATCCAGGTGGCAGTGTGTGGATACTGTGATCAGTCAGAGCAGCAACACGTTGACGATATGTGAGACACTATGTTTTCTATATTCAATTAAACACAATTAAAAATATAAAAATGCACCAAAACTGGTGCTTACAATAAATTGCTCACCGTACATAAACTGGAAACTCCCAACATCGTTGGGCTTATTCAAAGCCATAGCTAGTAGATGCGATAGCGAGACAACCTTGTTGCTATGCTGACGTCATGAGGTGTTGTTTCGAGAACGTTCTTTCGAACAAAATCACATATTATTACATAAAAGGTTATTATGACGTATTTATAAAGTTCGTGATGCTGTATTCTAAAGGTAGACTAATTTTTGTCAACACGACAACCATCCACATCCAAGACAAGCAACCGTCATTTTTGAGGTTCCACCAGCGCAAAGATCAATCTTCAGCACAGCCGGTTTCAACAGGACATTTATGTTATGTAATCAATAACAGTGGTTTCTACAATATTTGTACGTCACCATTATCAAACCAGGTATCCTGAGCGTAATGTGTATTTCCTAGTTACATACCAGCTATATTTATTAATAAATCCATATTCAACCTGTCTAGATTTGTTTTAACCTCGTGGAGACTGAAGTTATCTCACTTAGACTGTCCGCGCCAATCACAACACAACAGTTAGCTTTATGTCCATGATACAACTATGACGTAACTACTGATCATGTACTCACTCACAACAGAATGTGACTGAGACGTTATGTTTTACTGTGAACTTGTTACCTTGTTCGCATTGCTTCAGATTCGGCTCCAGCAACGACTGTTTCACCCACTAAAACACGCTCTACACAAGTTTCTACAGTTTCTACGACAACAACCGCCACAACAAGCTCACCGTCTACGTCAGCAGTTCCCCCAGGTGACACTAGCATGTCCATTAGTACCTCTCCTGGTACAACGCCATATGAATGTCCAGGTAGGTCTGTGAAAGATACAATTCAGATCTTTTGGACTAGCAAGACAAACGCGCATTTCTACTATAAATTGTGAAAAATGCCAACGTCTTTCCATCAATATGAATTCCTGAAATCAGGAGCTTTGGCTACAGGTTGTCACAGAGGTAACCATCACTGAAGACTTTGATCAGGTGGTACAACCTCACCAGACCCACATACTGTTTCATGTTACCAGCAATAGCTTCAAACATATACGTTTTCATATTGTTTGGAATTGCATACATAATTTTACACATAAACAATAGCCAAGGTATATTGTTTAGATTATGTAGTATGTTTGAACCACGTTACATAGACGATTGGCAAGTTTGATAGTGTTATCGCGTTTGCCATACACATTTGTAGTATGCATTGATGCACTTGTGTATCTAACAGGAGTACGACAGCATATTCGTCCTCGTGTGAGGAAACCGTTCAACTGATAGTAATTCCAACTCTGTTCTGTGAACCTGAGTCATGAAAGCTGAAATGACGTGAGGATACTGAGTTAGATTTCTCACTTATAGCATGTGTCACCTCTCCTGGTGGTGTAGCAGCTGGAACTGTTGGCGGTGCTGTGTTCGGCAGCGTCTTCACTGTCGTTGTCGTCGCGCTGTGGATGCACAAAAGGAACAAGTACAAAGGTATGTTTTAGGTGTTGCAGACATGATTTATACCATCAGTTAAAAACACGCTGGGGCACAAGGGACGTAAACGAAAATTTGTCAAAAGATAGCCTGTATGTTAAGCGTAACGGGGTTATAAGTTCTCTTCGTGCTTGAAGTAACATTTGAAGTTATATTGTTTAAGATGGCCAAACTCCAAACGAATACGCCTCTACGTCAGCATACGAAGACGTTGATCACCAATACACCATGGCTCTGAGGCAGTACGTCAACACCGTGCAGGGTACAGAGACATCCGACTACGAGAATACAAACAGGGGTACAGGAGACACGGCCTATTACAACACTACACATTGAACACCCTGGCGGTACAGAGACAGTACACAATACATGTGAATACATACAGAAGACACTCCCTGCTACAACACAACACAGTGGACACCGTGGTGGTACAGAGACACCACACTACGCGAATACAGATAAGGGTACAGGAGACAAAAGAATATAAGAGTTCAGAAAGGTATGAAGGAAAGTATCCATTTGGAAACCAGGACTCGACCTATTGTTATAGTTATCTAGCATACTAAAGGAAGGAGACAACCTAATGCGATTCCGCACACCACAGGGCCACCTGACAATGAGAATGTTTTTTGCTTACCGACAGTGTATGACCAACATTTGAATTATCTAAAGATCAAGGCCTAGATTGTCGAAGCTCTCTTAGCGATAAGATAGTCGTAAGTTAATGATAACGTATGACGACTATTTCGAGTTGAGAGGGCTTCGACAATCTAGACCCTGGTACAACAGGGAGAACATAGGGATACAGGTTCTATATAGGTTTTATTGTACACGATCATACGCATGTGTTCACCATCGCAAAAAATATTATATCCTTGCTACTTATAGTGGCGGTGCGGTGCGGTGCGGTGCGGTGCGGTGCGGTGCGGTGCGGTGCGGTGCGGTGCGGTGCGGTGCGGTGCGGTGCGGTGCCAAGTGGTTAAAGTGTTCGCCCGCCCAGATTCGATTCCCCACATGGGTACCATGGCTTGGAAAGACAGTCATGTTGAGAAAGGTGTACCACAATCACTGCTGTCGCATCACCCGCATCTCATTGATACTGTGCATGCAATGGAACTAGGGCACCAAAGTATGTATATTAAATGACTGAAATGGACAAGCCGTGAGTGAGTGAGTGAGTGCGAAGTGATGCATGTGTCAGCCTTCTCCGACCTTGGAGGACCCATACCCACGAGTGAAGTACTGGCACAGTCGTTTACAACCGGCAATTGAACTCGTAGTGACAGGTTTCCATCATGACCAAGGGACACAACTCAGCACGCCATATCGTGCCTCCTAATCGGACTGTGACTTAAACAGCATATCAGAGTCCAGCCTTGTGTGCAGATTGAATCATTCGTTAGCTGTGATTGGATTCTTGTGTCAGATGTTGTGCTTTTCAGATGTTCGTCATCCTGTAAGTAAAACGGAACAGATATTTTCAAGCGGCAGACGTCTATATGTATATTTTTCCACAGCTGCCTGTACCCGAGAAAGGAATTAGTTGTGGTGGACTTGGTTTATTTTAAACAAATAACTAACGAAGTCAACCGGAGATATTTGTTGTTGTTAACCTTGGTAACCCCTTCTGTGCTCGCCCTTGGACCGTTCATAATTTTTTGTGACTAGGGGTGTGATGATGATTTTTTATGGAGAATCATGAACTACCCACCCCCACCTAGAATTATGCACGAAAATGCCTCGGTGATACCTGTCCAAAGTGACAATAATTTTCTTGCTTATATAGTTAGGTCCCCTTCTTGTTTTTCAAATCGGTTATAGTTTCCCCGTGTTCACAAAACAGGCTCGGCCTGTGTAACCTGTGTGACGAATCATGGAAACAGTGGGCCCCATGCGAAACCCGTGTTGACGTTTAATCCAGGTTATCATGATTGGTGTAACTCTACTCAGAGGTACGGCACACAGGTTAAGCACCCTTTGAATCACGTCATCGATAAATTTAATGTTTCCATAGTTACAAATAACAGAATGTTTATTATGTTAATATGTATTTGTTATTCATGAGAGAAATATTACTCTCGATACAAATGTAGTAAACATATAAATGCAGTAAACAGTCAAGCAAAAGAAACGCATTTTTCGAAAAAATGGTATCTCACATCTGATTTCCTCAGAAAGTATTGACGTTAATTGCACGAAACATCCCAAACGTTTCTATGAAATACTTTCCAAGGCAGAATACGAACAGTGGTTCCGAGTATACAAGAGTGTTCAAGATTGGTTATGAATCAATGGATGGCACTCAGTACTGACTGACTGAGTTTGGTTTTACGCCTTTTCAGCAATATTCCAGCAACATCACGGCGGGGGACACCAGCAATGTTGTTCCCACATTATACCCATGTGGTAATTCGAACCAAGGACTCCGGTGTGACGAGGCAAGGCTTTAACTACTAGGCTATCCCACCGCCATCACGTTAAGACAATGACATCGATCACTTGGAGTGAGTGAGTGAGTGAGTTTAGTTTGACGCCGGTCTATAAATAATCCAGTGATCGACAGCTTGCACATCGATGGGGAACCGATGATACGTGCCAACCAAGTCAGCGAGCCTGACCACCCGATCCCGTTTTTCGCCTCTTGCGACAAGCATAGTCACCTTTTTATGGCAAGCATGGGTTGCTGCAGGCCTATTCTATCCCGGAAGTTCCCGGGTCACATCACTTGGAAGCTGGTACCCCAGAGCATTGCCCCATTTACTGGGGCAACTATTGTTGCAACTGCTGCATCATCCGCTGACATTTGTCAACGAAGGCGAACAAGCGGTTCTCAGGTTATGAAATCGAACGCAAGCAGTTAGTTTGGAATAGCTGATCTTGGTGAATTGAGTTCAGTCGCGGAAAACCCGAGTCACATCATTCGCCACTCATGGTTATATAGCCCCCACCCCGGGAAAGTTTCAAAGTGTCTTGCTTTTACAGATCCGGATAAATCACACAAGGAACACCCATCTGTAATGTAACCAGTATATCCTCGTGAGCCACGCCTGGCTCAGCTCGACGCGGCAGACCCAACTACAACCTCTTTTACGTCTCATTGAGTATGCAGCCCATTGAACACTGTCATTGTGAACCTGAACAAACCACTGCTTTCACCAGCTCAACAGAAATGTAGGTTAGTCTTAACACCTAAACGTTGTATAGGATTTAGTATGACAGCTTGTTGTGTTGTGAATGGTTCTGACTGAATATAGTTCTGTCGGCTGACTGTCGCCTTGCTAAGTCAGGTTTAACGCTACATACCTGCATGGTAAGTCACACAGAACACAAACATGGTCACGACAAACCCGAGATATACTTGTATATGTTGCTGTTGGAATGCATCTGAACATCTGGCCATCAGTAACTGATTAGTGTGGACAATCTGCAGTTTTCTTCATGTCTAGTGCTCATGGAGTCATAGTGCGTGGTATGGGTCATTTCTACGTCCTATTGTTGGTGGTGTGGAGTTGTGGGGCCGGGACTGTTGATGGTGAGTAAATCACGACCTCCTATATAGCATGTCAGATATTGTTTGAACATATTCAGTAATGGTCTAACCATAAGGAGACAGATGAAATGGTCTAACCATAAGGAGACGGATGAAATGGTCTAACCATAAGGAGACAGATGAAATGGTCTAACCATAAGGAGACGGATGAAATGGTCTAACCATAAGGAGACAGATGAAATGGTCTAACCATAAGGAGACGGATGAAATGGTCTAACCATAAGGAGACAGATGAAATGGTCTAACCATAAGGAGACAGATGAAATGGTCTTTCCTGCCCACAATTTTGTGACGTATTGTCAGGCTAGATAACAATAGCTCTTCTGGGAGACGTATACTGATGTAAACCACCGATATAACTCATGGCTAACACACATGGCCAGATATTGTCATGTACTGTCTCATGTCCTGCCACAATATCAACTAGGCCCCACTTATCGTGGGTTCGAATTTAAAATGAGCTTTCTTCTTTTTGGTCCCTGCCTATGTTTTTAACCAAAGCGGCGAAACCTACATCACTTGGATCTTCCCCAACGTGTAGGTAATAGACCGTGATCTGACATGAGCACTGTACATAGTGTCGATGACAGCTTGTTCCTAATATCTGTAAAATTGATTTGAATTTCCTAAAATCATTTATTTCTCGTTTAACAGTTACAAAACTGTTTTGGAACTCTCCATGTAAACAAAAACCTGTTATTTACCATAATCAGTGTAGCTGTGTTGGTGTCACTGCTTTGCCGGCACATATGGGAGGATGATGAAGTAGAGGTTTAAATACGTAAATGTTTATTCGAGTGAAACCTCATGTTTTCGCACAAACGTTTATTAAGGATAGTGCTTTCTCTGTTGTGAGTGTAAGAGAGCGATCGTGATGCGAAAGTCATGGTGTTGTCAAGAACACTTTTTGGATGTGAGTGATGTGACGTGATGTGACATAATGTGACATAATTCCCACGGTGCAAATAGACGGTTGTTAGATAGCTTGGATTACGTCACCACTAGATTGTGTCAGATGTTTCAGAAAATCGATACTGTCTATATAGTTGAAGTTTTTCATTTGCCATTCAGGATTTTGTAAACACTCTAGAAGAAATTGATAACTGACTTTTAAGATTTAGAAAATTGCAGTGGTATAACTTATAATATTCAATACTTTTTTAACCGATACGTTTTCAGGTTCTCTGCGACTGACTTCATCTCCTGCCAGTGCAACAGAAGGGGACTTGTACACTCTAGTGTGTACCAGCAATAGTTCTGTCCCACTGAGAACCTGGTTCAGGGAGACTGTTCGCATACTGGAGACACGTTACACTAGTACCAGGTGTGATTCGGTTGTACTAAATGCTGAAGTTTTCGATGCCTACCTGCATGGACGTGTTGATATTAAGCTGGTGACCTGTGGTATCTTCCAGCATAATGTGACCCTGAGAATAAACTCTTCATTAGACGACAGAACCGTGTGGCGATGTAAGGATAAAAGTACAGATGAAAATAGCAATACATTCACAATAGGTGAGTAGATATTGTCAGGTACTGTACTCTAACCTGTAGACAATGAAACTGCATGGTGATGTAAGGATACAATATTTTGACAATAGGTGGGCAGATATTGTCAAGTGCTGTACTCTCTCTTGTAGATTGTCTGGGTTGTCTCGCCCTGACTCATGTATTTAGAAGCGGTAGTCATAAAGAAGACAGATTGCTGAATTTGTTTGTTTTCTCTAGATGTCACAGATGGACAGCCAGCTACGACCTCGATATCTGATGCTGTTTCATCCTCATTTGGAGACAGTACAGGTGACGTAACGTACTTTGTCTTGATGGGCCGAACCGAAGTAGGCCTACACTGAAGAAGTGAAAGACGTCACTTTAGGATCAAGATCTCGAACACATGCACTACGATATAGGAAAAACGTGTATTGAAACACATACATAATTGATATATTCTGCCAGAGGTGACTCCATAAACAATATCACTATCATGTCTGTTGGCTTCCAAAGTATTACTGATTATTGTTCGTCATTTCTTACTCCGTTCCTTATATTTGGTACACTTACATATTGGACACCCTGAGGGTTAAATTATCAGGAGCATAATTATTAGTCTCATTTCGTGTGTTTAAGAAGTAAGCAATCGAACAAAGTGATAACAGACAACAGATTTCACACTTAGAATGTAGACCCCTTGTTCGCTCAGAGTGCTCGATGTAGGACATTTAAGGGCTTCTTCCCATCAGCTGTGTGGGTATCATCAAACGATGGATCATGCTAGAATCATCACTCACTGTAGTTGAGACAATGTGCTGGTTAGTATCTAGCAGGACAGTAACGATGTATCGAAGTATTGGTGGATTCCTTTAGTTGAGTATCCGATAGGAATTCATCGATGGTAGAAACGAAAAGACTATCGACCCATCGATTGTATGTGTGACTAACGCTAGTTTAGTTATTGACTTTATTTTTATTAAATATGTATGTTGTTGTGTATTTTTTATGGTTTGGGTGCAGATTTGCAGCTTCGTTGAGTTTATGTTGCAACTGTTTGCTTGATCTGGTTTTCAAGTTTCTTGTCAGCTATTCGTACAGACTGGAACTAGTCCGGCTTGTTTATATTACAAATAAACGATACATTTATTTGGGAATTGACTTCAAATACGACAGTTGAAAGCTGAGTAGTTGTTTCCCCCTCAATAGCCACCCCTAATATCTAGTATGTATTCAGCTGCATACACACAACGTATTCTACAGCATCTGAAAATGCGAGATTGACTGCAAATTGTAATTGATATTCATAATAATAATCCATCTCTGCATTGTACTTCATCCTTTCTTTGACAGTTACAAATGTCCTATCGATAAAGAGTTACGTTTCTTTAGAAGAGGATGACAGTTGGTGAGCTAGAAAACATGTAAATAATATCCACACATCTAATTTGAAATTGGTTTTGTAAATATACGCTGTAATTATTCGCACGTATGTTATAATCAACAGAAAGTACACCGGTAGTGTCGTCCCTGACGTCCACGCAGACATCAGTGACATCACCTCAACCAGGTATAGTGTATACGTTGTCTTAACCCTGCTATCCTATCTGTCTACATAATAGTTGACCGGACCCAGTTCTTTCTAATTCTCCCCGTGTAACCTTGACCATTATCATATAAGGGGGTATGTGAGGGACATTCTAGAATTTTCGCGATATCGAACTTGGAAATGAACTTGACAAAATAGAACGAAATTCGGCGTTTCTCGTGATCTTTTTTATTTAGAACTAGCACCTTCTGTCAAAAGTCAAAGCCAAACTTCTTCACTAAATTTTCACGCCTTGTCGCCTCTCCTCACTCTATCATAATGTAGCCTCCGGAGGCCGAGGGGACGAGTGAGTGAGTTCATATTTAACGTCACATTAGCAATATTTTACACGAGAACAAAAATAAACATTATAATGGAACCGAAGGGGCGAGATGGCTATGAGTGTTCCATATATGACGACAGATATGTTGTTTTTATGTTTATCGTTTACAGATGCATCAGTGTTGTCAAAATTCATTGTGTGTATATCAGAGATCCTTTGAAGGAGTGTAAAACGTGCCTGACATATTTAAAACCTCGTAGAGGAAATGCTACGTAAAATTAAGTCAAGAAACGTATTTAAAAAAGGTCTTATAAACCAACACACGACTACTCATTCCACGAAAGCATATTTTAACAAGCCCTTGTATTAAAGCATGGAGATATTGCTTATCAATGTTCTCCTTTCCTTGCCAAATGACTCCTGAACTTATTCTTCAACTCAGTCAAGATTCCGATAAACGTGATTACCGTTGCTCTTAGCCGTCGGTTTCCCTTCATCAAACTGGAGTATATACAGGTCGAGGATGAGTTGGCGAGACACATTCTCTACACGACTGTATAAATAGAATGCACTCAGTATATTGCTTCTTTGCTCTCTTTAACAGTATTATGGTTAGAGGGTGTATTTGGTAGTTCTGTGGGAATGGAATAACACACTGGATGCTTTCACTAAGGGGCGCAGGCCCCTGTGTCTTTTCGAGGATTAAATATTTGAAAAATATGCGTATATAAATTTGAGATGACTCCTGCTCGAAATGCTTCCCAGTACACTATATCATGACAAGGACGGACACCTCAGTGCACCTCACTCGCGGCCTGATTTGCCGATCGTACGCTACCATCACATGCAATCAATTAAAAATTTATGTAAACATAATCGACCACCACTCATGACACCTACCAACTCCTTATTACTATTTTTTAAAGTTGATTTAAAGCCAATTTTCACCCTCAGCTAAACGATCTTGACACAAACAGATGACGATATATCCACACAAAACGGGTGTATGGTCGAGGCAAGCGCTCTGGTTGGTTGATGCTCGTTAATGATATGTTTACAACTGGTACTTTATTTCGAGAAGTCATTGCAGGAATATTTTTTTTCACATTTGATCCAACACAAGTAGTCGATAAAAGTAAATATTCCCGCGAATTTATAAAGAATGTGTAAATTTACAAACGTTGAATTTTGAACCGTAATTTCCTCGTTAGTCTATGCTCTAATTATGTAGTACTGTTTGTTTCAGAAAATGAACTACCTATCATCTACATTGCCGTTGCTGGGGGTGTTGCTGTTGTCATCATCATTGTCATCGTTATCAGCGTCGTCGTTATAAGACGGAGGAAAGGACAGACAGTGAAACTAGGTAGTTTCCTCATTCTCTGTAAAACCGAGCCTGTTGTAGAATGTATTGTAAAACATATGTGCCAAGTGGTCAAACAGCAACTGCCTTATTTCCATCCTCTTTGTTAAAAGAACCGTGAACGTCCGGGGTAGAATAGACCTTCAGCAACCCTTGCCTTCCATAAAAGGCGAGTATGCTTGTCGTAAGAGGCGACTAACTGGATCGGGTGGTCAGGCTCCCTGATTTGGTTGATACATGATATCGATTTCCCATTGCGCAGATCGATGCTCATGCTGTTAATCACTGGATTATCTGGCACAGACACGATTATTTACAAATAATCGCCATATAGATAGAATATTGCTGAGTGCGGCGTAAAACTAAACGCGTTCGCTCGCTCTTTGCTAAAAAGAAGGAACAGTGCCCACAAGATGAAAACAGGAGAGAGAGAGAAAGAGGAGACAGAACTCTTTTGTTCCTATTTATACGATCCATGAAGATTCGGAATAGAATAGGTCGTCAGCAACCCATGCATGCTACAAAAGTTGACTATACTCTTCGTAAGATCATGTTGTTGATCACTGGATTGTCTGGTCCTAACTCGATTATATACAGACCGCCGCCATATAGCTGGAATATTGCTGAGTGTGTTGTATAATTAAACTCACTCACTCACTCACCCATATTAATATTTTATATACTATTGTTTAATGCGTATTTGATCCGGCTTGTAGCTATGTTAAACCATCGAACTCCCAGAAGGCTGGGTTCCTGCAGGAAGAAAACCCACAAATTGATCTATGACAGCCGTACCGTGCAGCTACTGCAGAACTACATGGATACCCAAACCGGTCAGGCGAAATCTAAGAGGCGAAGCTTTATCTTTTGGTGAAGAAATGTCACTGAATGTATGGCATGCAATACTTCAACATGTGCTATATGATTGTAGGTGAAGACGGTAACGTCGTCAAGACAACGGAGGTGTAGTCGTACCAGCCGTGTCCATCAGGCCAGGAAGAAGTAACCATGGCAACCACGAAGTGAACATATGGAGGGTCCTGATAAGACCTAGACTAACAACTAGTCTCTGAAATGAACATATTTTACTGCAAAAAAAAAACGTTCATAGTGAAAAAAATAATTCAATGAAATGGAGCCCTGAGACTTTCCTCATTTTCAGAAGCTATGGAAATCTAGACTTGCCACATTTTCTAGACTTGCGTGGACTTTCTTGGATATATATACTTAGGGTCTGTACGACAGACTAGATAAGACCATGCCAAGCAAGTTTGAATGTTGGACAGTAGCAGTTCCTGGAGACACCGTAGGTCCACGTCAGTTGTCGTCAACATCCCAGTCGTTACGTCTTGCTGATGACCTTGAATGACGACGCTGATGGTGAGACCCTGTAGCAGATCCATTCACTGACGATGAGGACGCGTGTCAGATAAAACTGTACCATCCTGAAGAGTCACTGGCGTTGTAATTCCACAGAGATTGCACATGCGTCATGTTGAAGTAACGTCACATCCTGGGGTTGTGGCTTCGGTATTCTGCGTCCGTGTGTGTTGTGTACCAATTGTGCGAATGTGTGTTGTGCGTGCATGTGAATTGCGAGTGTATGTATGAGGGCATGTGTGTGTTATCCTTGCGAGCGCATTCCTGTGTTATGTGTGTCTTATTGTCAGTGACATGTCCGACAAACTATTTGAAAATCTCAAAATACATACATTATGTATACACAGTTGATCGAGTTCACTGAGAAATGCATAG
Organism: Haliotis asinina; assembly: GCF_037392515.1. Taxonomy (NCBI): domain Eukaryota; kingdom Metazoa; phylum Mollusca; class Gastropoda; order Lepetellida; family Haliotidae; genus Haliotis; species Haliotis asinina. The sequence goes on along the minus strand of NC_090280.1, from coordinate 46,289,725 downwards.
CTGCACTACAGAGACCTGATTTTGCGATTAGATAATAGATAGTCTCAACTATACATTCGTACATCACTCGTTAGAAGCGATGTAAATCAGCGCATGTACACACTTGTTGTCTTTTGATTTAGGCGAAAATTGAGCCAATCCACTCGTTTATGTATAAATATATAAATATGTTTAAACCATATCCCTAATAACTACCTATTAAAATATCCCTCAACTGCCTTAGTTTCCATTCTATGCTCCACAAATGAAAATGTAATACGCAATCTTGCCCTCTATGTAAACCATGTTGTTATCCTTAGAAGCAAGATCTTATCTGAACTGTAATTTCTTTCGCGAAATGTCTGTAACACGTGCTGATAATATACTTATATTACTTGTACATGGGCCGGAGACCTTAAGTACAATAAATATCTTTGACTTTGACTTTGACTTTGACAATGTGATTGTTTTGAGACAAGAAATGCCAAGAAACATTATCATCGCTCTGGAAATCTTACACATGTTGCTTCAAACATGATTGAATATTTGAGCCAATTTGAGCACAAGATGAAGTACCGACTGACTGACTGACTGACAATACATAGTTTCAGTATCATTCAGCGTGACGTTATTAATTCACTGAGGATAATGAATAATGACATATTGGGAATAATGAATATTCAAAGGTTTCACAACATCGTATAGGAGACCAGTTTTAAGGAAAAGTTAATCTGAATGATATTTCAGCTGACACTTTTCAACATAGAGTGAACATCTTTTCAGTCTAAATAAATATAATCCCTGAACCGTACTGCGAGAAAATGTTCGACACCAGCTTTACATACTTTTACATATGAATGTATGTTTTTTAACCCCCGAGTCAGCAACATTTTGCTAATGCTGGTCGGCTGATAATAGAGTCTTGACCAGAGAAACCGGTTACCCTTGACCACCGACCCATCAGACTATATCGCGTGGTCATTACCTAGGTCCTGGGTGGCGGCGTGTGCACTGACCTCAGGTCTCGAATTAAATGACGATAGTAACGTCGAGGTCGGACAGTCCTTCCATGGGTCACCGTAGCAAATTTCTATTATATGTTGAATCAAAAATGGAAATAGTAAAATATTGGTTGAAATCATAAGTATGCCATTTTACAGAGTGCCTTTTCTAAATGTTACAATATAATGATTTTGTACGATAGACATGTGATTGGGTTACAGATGTCAAATATTTATTGAATATATTGGTTTCGGTAATATATGGCTAGAACACGGCACAGGCCTGCATCCATGCAAATCTTCTTATATCCATTAAAGAAAGGTTTCCATATATATCTATCTATTTCTGTCTGCCTCTCTCACTAGACGGACGGACGGACAGACAGACAGACAGATAAATAGATAGATATATAGATCGATACATAGATAGATAGATCGATACATAGATAGATATATAGATAGATATATATCCAGACTTGGCTTGACCAATTATCTGTCTCAAATAAATGATTTCATTAGAGTATGTTTAAGCTCTCTATATGCAGATGAAACCTTTTTATTCTATTGAATGTTCGGAAATACAGAATCACGCTTACAAAATTTCGTTGCTCCTATCATGATTCGTTATTTGAATAAGGTAGATATATTGGAACAACAGCAACAACAAACAAACAAAACAAAACAAAAAAGAACGATACAATGTGTAAAATGTGTGAATCGAATCTGATTGTAGATGAATATTATTGTCTTTGTGTCTGCCCAGCACCACGCTTACATAAATAATATTACATTGATGATATTAATACTATTGTGCATCACAATATTTATAACTCTATATCTCCATTAACCTATTCTAGCTAGGAACACCTGGAAAAGTTATCAATACTTCTGTACCGTGGCTTTTTACACAGAAGAAATGCACTCCCTACTGCCTCATAAATGCATACAGTTAATATATATATAGAGAGAGGCATACAGAATAGGAAGACTGGATATCTTTATGACACTAACTCGTCACTCATGTGAAATTCCATCTCACTGGGCTAAATGTCCAGCTGCTCTAATGCCTCGTTCAGTCTGCTCTGAAGGTACGTACAACAGTCGGGGTTGATCTAAGTCAACCCGTTCTGAAAGAGTGTACAACAGCTAAGAGTTGATCTAAGTCAACCCATTTTAAAGGGCTGTACACCAGTAAGGGGTTGATGTAAGTCAATCTATTTTGAATGGATGTACAAAAGTGAAGGGTTGATCTAAGTCAACTCATTCTCAAGGGTTGTACGACAGTAAGTGGTTGATCTTAGTCAATCCGTTCTGCATGGCTGTACAACAGGCGGGGATTGATGGACATGTATATATAGCGGTGATAACTGGTTTCGAACCTGCAACCTTTTGCTTTCTATTTTTGCTGGACTACGAAGGATAGCTGTAAAGAATGAGATTGTTGGTCAGCAGGAACCATGTATTCCTCACAAGGCGGGTACTGCGGAGTCGTATTCAAGTTGCTCCATCGTTTGCGGGCTGTTCCCTCAATATTGTTCTGCTCAGTGCATCAACCCAAAACACATGCACAAACTGAAATGATACATATTTGTGCTTTACGTTCATGAAAATGAGACATATTTGTGTTTCTTACATTCATGACTGTTCATATGTTGGATAAAGGAAAGCCTTCCTTCGCGCGTTTACATTTTCTACCAAAACCTACGAGTCGTGTTTTATCCTTTACATGAAACATGGTTACACAACACCGCTGACACCGGGCACGGTTTTGTGCAGTGGACTGTACAGCCCTCTGTCACACAACCTGTCTACATGACGAAAAGAGATTTCCTGGAATCTGACATAGGTAATGTGCTACTTACGGCAACCCTGCACCACATCACCGCCAAACAAAACCTGTTTTTCGTTAAGTCCCTGCGTGTCCCGTTAATATTACTCATCAGCGTCCCGACATCGCGAGCCGCGTCATTAGCGGAAAAATATAATGGTTCATGGACGACGTATTTATTATTACACTTCCTTAGCATTATATATCACAAGACAGCTGAAGGTGTGGTTGCTATGAGCAGATACGTGTCACAGGTATTTAGACAGTTTTCAGGATTGTTATGGCTAGTCGTTTTCACATTTATCAAGAAATACTGATATTTTATATTGTTTTAACGATTTTATTTCTTAACGTGAATTCGATACATCTCGTTTAGAGATAATTATAGATATCTCCAACAAAATTCACGGCATCGCAAAATGAATTGAGGATATGTCGAAGCATATGTTAAGATATCTTAAAGAGGATATCTTGAACTGAGTAAGAGGTATCTCAAATAGAGAAAACGTATTGATAAATAGCTGGTAATCGAAATTTGCATTTTCAGGAATGTCACTAATACCGGATGAAACCATCTATTTGTCCTACATGCATGAATTCTAAAATTAATGCATATTTCTGATGATTCGACCAAGGGTAACTTCCCAATGACGTTGTTCTACGCATTATACCATGCACGACTTGGTCAATTCTCGATTCTGAATATAACTGACAAATGCAAGCGTGGAAAATATTGTCTTTGTCTCAACATTTCTGAAAATACACGCACTATAACTACTCTATCGATGCTGGTGTTGGGTCATTTTCCTGTCGAGAACGCCATCCATTGTATAATAAATGTACATATCAAGTAACAGGAGGTGTCCAACATTTTCCTCGGCGTATGTCCTCGTATCAATTTGCTGATTAAGCAAATTATCGACCTAGGTCATCCATATGGAAACTTCCCAACACACTGAAGGATAGTAGTGCGTACATCATTAGTCGAGTTTGACTGTGAGGAGTTTTCAATCCTTCAGAGTCAATCGCCTGTCTTTCTTCCTTCACACGAGACCAGTGTTACTTGTAGATTTATGATTTGAATTTAGGAATTTACCTCACTGATGTCAAAAATGAGCCTCCCTTGTTTAAGGATTATGCACCGCTTTCGATGTTTACACGGAACACAAATTGTCCTGCATGGCAAAATTCATTTATGTATACACGGTGCATTGCATGAACATATCAGTCAGTTTCTGTTGCGGAGAGACAGTTGTCTCCCTTAGTAAACGAGACCCGCTTCGAGTGGGTTTTGAATCCGAGATTTTTTCCAATCATATGCATTGGTTTGTTTCACACTAATACATCCCCCGCCGGATCTGCTGACGTGCGTAAGGTCGGGGTTATAAGTATAGGAGAAAAAACGCCTCCGAAGTTTTGGTAGAGAATGTAAACCTGAGGGGTAGGGAAATCCCGAGGGGCGTAGCCCCGAGGGATTTCCCGACCCCCGAAGGTTTACATTCTCTACCAAAACTGAGGAGAAGTTTTTTCTCTTGCTTATAAACCGTCATTTTAAATATTGCGTTATAAGGAATTAGGACCTCACTATACCGCGAACATTCGGAATGACAGCAATGTCGCAACTCTAATGCACAAGTTAGAAAACGCACGGGATTTTCACGCAGTGCACGTGTTTTTTGTGAGTGAGTCAGTTATATACCACGTGGTTACTTGAATCCGCTCATTGCTAACCATGGCAAACCAGAGCGAAGACGAAATGTTTTTAACACAGTCGCAGTTTAAGAAAGATGATGACAATGCTGCTGCTGCTGCTGCTGCTGCTGATGATGATGATGATGATTTTCTGTTCCGTTTCGCGGCACCTTTGACTGAGGAAGATATTGAAAGGAAATTATCTCGATGTGTTCCAAGAACGACAAGGTACAAAAATGATTGGGCGAAAGGAGTATTCAGGCGATGGCAAGAAGAGCGTCGGACGAGGTCAATGGATGCAAACATCGCGCTGTCGTCGTCCGTCTTGACTGAAGACTTGCTGGATATGACTGCTAAAGATATAAATACAGCCCTAAAGTATTTCCTATTCGAGGCGAGGAAAGTGGACGGGACTTGCTACCCAGCTGTTACTGTGTATGGGCTATTCACGGCAATAGCGTCACACTTGAAAGCTAACAAATCTCCTTACAATCTGATGGAAGGCGAAGAGTTCCAGGACAGCAGACAGGCACTGGACGCATGCATGCGTGAGAGGTCCACAGCTGGTCTTGGAGCAGACGTGAGAAAACCTACAGAGGTGATAACTCGAGACGAGGAGAACACTCTGTGGGAGAAGGGGGCTCTTGGAGAAGGCACGCCGCAAAAACTCCTGGACACAGTCCTCTACTTAACTGGTGAGTTGCATTTTGCATTTGATTTCCCTGTCGAAAAGTCGGATATTAGCAATTTTGGCATTTACAATCAAACCTTCACATCGAAAATAAATGTGATTAACTGGAACAAAATGCCCGACTTCACTTTGAGGCAAACCAAACCAAACAAAGTTTGGATGGATATTTTGAATCCCGTGTTAAGACCAAAATAGATAAACATTATATAATTGTGTACGGAATTTTATTTTCCAGGACTTAACTTCGCCTTGAGAGGTGGAAAGGAACATCGGAGTTTAAGACTACACCAACAACCTCAGATTACAGGCCCACATACAGACCAGAACGGCCGCAGGTACCTGCAGTATGTGGAAGACGTCTCTAAGACAAATGCCGGGGGAGTGAAAGACAGGAAACTGCAGAAGAAAAAGGTGCGAGCGTATGAAAATACCAAGAACCCGGAACGATGTTATGTGCGCCTTTTCATGAAGTACAAGTCACTTTGGTATGTATTAGATGTTTTCTGATACATTTCTGATACATGTTATACATTCTTTAGATATACCACTCATTTAATCACATCATGCGGGTGACTTGACCCATACTGCATGTAAATTGTCTTATAATTTTACTCCCTGATGATGATTGCACGCATTGGTTTAGGGGCATATAAATGACAAATGCAAACATTTCATACTTAATTGATTCTATGTCAACACAATTTAACTTTCCAGCCTACCATCTTCAACTCGAGCAAATGCGTTTTACTTCACCCCGATGAAGAAACCTAAGGATGGAAAATGGTACCTAGAGTCGCCCATGGGCCACAACACAATCCAGACAACGGTGAAGAGAATATGTGCTGAAGCCGGAATTGAAGGAAGGAAAACGAACCACTCGCTCAGATGCACTGCTGCTACCCGTCTCTACGAGGCAAACATAAGCGAGCAACAGATTTGTGAACAAACTGGTATGTAACTCAATGAATATCTGCAAAACACGAATGAAACTTGAAGTGACTGGGCCAAATTGCAATTTGGCGATTTTAAATGCTAGAACTTGTGATGTCAACATGTGTTATGGTTAACATGCCAAGATCCGGGTTCGAATCCCAATGATGGCCCCAAGCAAAGCGATTACAATATCATATAAATTGCTTTTCAAACTGTTATGTACAATTTGAAATGACTTATCAAGATGAATTCTTTTATTGTAGGTCACAAAAGCGAGGCAGTGAGGGTTTACAAGAGAACCAGTGATCAACAACAAGCAATGGCGTCAGATGTTCTCTCATGTTCAGCTCCAAAGAAAACTCAGACGTCTGCGACAGTGTCGGTTCCTACTTCAGAGGGAGATTCCGGTACAACACAAACTGTCGCTCACGGAAGTGTTACAATGACGTTCAATTTCAATTAAAACACTGTTGTCAGAGTTTTTGTTTTTCCTTTCCTGTGAATGCAGATTTCGGTGGCTGATCGCTCCAAACCGGTACTTTCGGGACGAGGGTTTACTCCTAGTAAAACCTGGGAATAGGTTTTACTTAAATCTAGTTAAACCTATTCCCAGGTTTTACATTGGGAGTAAAACCTCTTACAGGGTATTGGTGCAAGTAGAAAGGATAATGACCATTAAAGGCAGTGATCAGAATTAGGTTTATAAGAATATTGAAAACCCCATAATCCACTCTCAATCATTCTCTCAATCATTTATTGCATAAACATGAACAGCCTTGTTAAACAGGTTACTGATGATGGACTTATGTTAAATACTCGACTCAACTACAACAAGTTATATAGTCGGGTATACGGCCAGACATTGTTGACCCCACACTAATGTAGCAGCACTAACTGTAGATCCGATGCATTATCCTTTTCTGTTTATGCGGTGGATGTTAAGTTTTGCTGGATATACTGGTTGTGAGTATGTGCCATGCTTTGTTATGTAGGGTATTTGTTTTTCCGTATACCTAGACATACATTCAAAACCATGTCATAACACATATAAACGAAGTCATTTCCAAATTGTGCTAGTTAGGCGGGCTAGCTATGTCTGAAAATAAACAGCCATCACGTTAATCCCCGAAATTTGAATGTAGAAATTAAGCAAAACGATTATGCAAAATAGATGAGAATACGACATTGTCGTCATGGCGCGGGCTTCATCATTAAACTGTTAATAGGTTGAACATGGGTTAAAGTGTATTAATAGTTGGACAGAGTGATATGTTTACAAACCGATCCCATGAACATTCACTTCCCACTGACTGTGGAGATTTAGGGGCCCGGTTGTATTTTAATAGCCACAGTCTAGCGGACCACGGACTATTTAACGCACTGCCTATATACCCTCTTACTGACCAGGGTCTCACAAGTCTCAGCTTCTATTTTATTGTGGAAGAAATGGGTTTTATTACGGGTGTACTAGTAGACTACTAAAAATGGCAACAACGGGTACCCGTGGGACTATATCTGGATAATAAATACAACATGGTCGAATAGAGCGAACATTCTAATGGAGACCTTCATGTTGGTGGCCCGTCAACAATATTCGTTATTTCAATAGAATCATCATGTGCCGAATTACATTTTTAGCAGGTTCACTCCAGTTATCCACGTTAATTGACAGTTTGAACAACGACAGTTACAACAGTCGCGTATCGGGACGTGTCTGTGTGACTTGTATTCTCACCAAACACAATTTGTCTCTGAGAATAGACTACATCGTCGACAATGGATCTATGTGGCTGTGTAGGAATGCTGTTACAGGGGACAGCAGCAACATCATAACAATAGGTGAGCAGCTGCCTGTCTGCAGGTTCAGTGACCAGTTAACACAGAGCAAATAGTTCTACATTGTTCCCACTGTGACGTCATTTGACAACAGAACTGATAAAGGAATCAACGGGCCATTATTAGTTCCAACGGCCCGCTCATTTCTGAAAACAGAACGGCGGCTTCATGGTAACTCGATCCATTTTAGCTTTAACTCTATGATATATTCATCATTGTCAGGTCTATGAACACAACAGACGTGTTTGTTGTCATTATTTGATTTCTTATTCATAATGAACGATCATATCATGTTCAGATTTGAACCATCAACGGACAGCTGCTGCAACAATAACACCATTGTCACCACGAGCAACTTCTCCATCACCATCAACACCAACTTCGACGACAGATGTAGGTGAGATATCACAGATCTCTTAAACGTGATCCACGGTGTGAAGATCTATTCATGCAATTCATAACGAACGAATCATTACGAACAGTCGAAAATAACAGGCGATTGCTTTTGGACTTTCACCGCACATGTTCTATCCGCCGTGTGACCTTTGGATAGAGCAGAAACTCGACGGTTCCAAATACTACTGCTTCTTGTTGCCTTGCCTTGCGCTCGGCATGGAGGAGGCGAAGCAAGGACTGGGCAGATGAGCGTCGATATGCTGCTGTGTCACATCAATGTTTGACTGCAGCTTGGCATCTTAGAGGGTTAATACTGAACATCTGCAAAGGTCACTAGCTATCGGTCGTTGTCTTAACCTCGACCTTATACCGGATTGTAGCTCATCGCGCAGTGATACAATCATTTTGTACACTGCTGCTTTTACACCTGGGGTTCCTGGTCAGAACTGGATGCAGCTGTAGTCTGTTTGACTCCAAAGCAGGCCGATGAATTGCAGTTTAACTCGAAAACTAGGAAGTGTAAAACTCTCAATGAAACTTCATACTATCTCTGTGAATGTTTTCATAATTTCCGTCCTTAAAAATTGTTTAACAAACTATCATGAAAATATCGGCATAGTTCACTATTGTTACGAGGGAGGGGTGCAGAGAAAGGGACAGCCAGCTGTTCGAGAAGCACGCGTACAAGTGCCAGTAAAGTTATATACTCATTAACCTGTGATGTGCCGTTTTCATCCACTTGGCACAGCATGAGTTGGTATGATGGTTTGATTACGATCATTGAGTATTTTATGTTTTATTAGTTTTCGAGTATGCAAACCACGTATGCCGTTTGCTGAATCTAAAAGACCTCACTAACGCTACCAACAGCTGAGGAGCACTGTAACTTACCTTGTATCACTGTCTCATGACAACATAAACGGTTTCAGGAAAAAACCTTCGTCGATGATTCACCCTCGTTTCAGTGACTGGTCTACCAAGTCGTCTACATTGCTGTTGGAGTACCAGCTGCTGTTGCTGTTGTCAGGATGGAGGTCTTTCAAGAAAGATAAAATAGTCACAATCATTCTCTCTCTGTTTCTCTCTCTGTACTGACAAAGGATGGAGTCCTTTCAAAAAAGGTAAAATGATTCCAATCATACTCACGACACTATCTATGGTTTAGCATGCGATATATACAGTATACATTTTAATGCCACCGTTTGTATCCAGAAGGAGACATGGCATCATACAAGGGTTGCATTATAGCCATGCAGGCCAGTTATAGGCCTAATGCAATCAACAAGGTGATTGAGCTGAGTCTCCGGTAATATAACCTGAATGACTGGATACTTTCAGCATGTTGGGGCCGCAGGTTATGTTTCATAGGTGGCAGGAACTGTATTGTTACGTGTGTTATCCCATCAAGGATACAAATTTACCTAAAGCATTAATGAGTTTACAAATTAAGGTACGTATACAACATGCAGCCAGAGTAGTTGGCATTAGATCTAGAAGAAAATATCTTTGAAATGACTTCTGTTCAAGAAAACCTCTGGCAAATCGTATTATTTCCAGTTTGGCATGATAACCATGGTATTATACCTGTACCTGTCGTAAGAAATGGTTTGAATTAAGGAATTGTTCATGTCTACATATGTTTACATTTCCTCCATATCCATGGATGGAGTGTCGATAGTTTCATGCACCACATGCACTGGTCATTCAAAACCTGACAAAATCACAGTCCATACAAACTAAATATAGCTGAAACAATACAATGCCAAACGTCCAGTCGCCTGTTCACCTGTCCACATTTATGAAGGCATTTTCGTGTTATTATTTATTTGATCTGCTAAAACAACACGCTCTGTGTTTATGTTCTTTGTGTGATCGTTTAGAAGCCGGGGATACAGGACGACAGTGACCCTGACATTGTAGCTGGTACGTTTCTAAATTAGCTGCTATTTTAGTACATAACAAGCTCGTAATTAAAGTCGTCACTGTGTAAGTCGCATATATGACCTACACGTAGCTCTACTGCTTGCCCTTGTGACGTCAACGTCGACGTTGTCTCACTGTAAAAAACAGAGTAAATGTATGATTTCGTCTTCCAGTTGAAAATGACACTCACGTAGATGACACTTCATTGGACTTTGAGTTGACTCAAATGGTTTCAAGCCTTTATTCTACTTTTCATCAAACGTTCAGTAGTTGCGCACGTGTCTATGTGAATAAAACTTTGATGTACGTCCTACACTTTTCTCTGTAGTAGAGAACGACATATATGTTGATGACGGCGACTCATCAGAATGGTCTTCAGACAGTGATTACCACGAGGTCACAGGTGAGGCTCTTTGACCACAGCCAAATTACATGATGCTATAACATGGAAGGTGCTTCCTCACTGCTTCTCCAACAGTGTCTCAATATGAGAGTTTGTTTGACTAACCCAAACCTTGTCAAACAAAACATTCAAGGTTCTGTATAGTTTTCACCATCACACTGAAGTTAAGTCTTTCAATTAGACCGTTCAGAATCGTTTGACAATGGTAATCCTTATAATCATGGTGTGATTCGATTTGGCTCCGTATGTCATTTTAATGGTTGAGCTGATTTCAACAATTTTTTGAGTAATATATACTATCCAAAAGAGAAACGCATAAACGAGAAATCTGTTGCGAAAATGTTGTATTTTCAAACATGTATGACTCGTTCACAGATAGATGTTAGTGCATGAAATTTTACACCAGTTTAGAAGAAGGAATGTCTATACAACCAAGTGGATACTGTTAGATAACGGAGACGTTGAACGCGATGGTGACGACGTAGCACGACCCCAACTTGGGGTTTTCTGTCTCTCAGTTCAATTTCTTTCAAACCGTTCCGTACAGTTTGACCTGATATCTGAAGTACAGGCACCCTAGCTGCTGTGCTCTGACTCGTGGCAGTAGGATATCACGCAACTGTAATACCCGGATGTACCGATCTTTGGCTGCATTGGTATCTCGAGGTCTGCCTGTACGGGGACGGTCATTTATTATACATGTTTGGTTGCAACGAGCTACAAGACATGGTATCTCGCTCAGATTAACATTCAGACGCCTGGTAACAGAATATTGGTAATCTCCAGCATGCATTCTTTCAGTGGCGATGTTCCGTGTTGCAGAGTCAAGACGTGTCGTACATGTAGTGGTTTGACCTTGAAACTCCTTAAAAACGAATGCCAATTTCTGAAAGTAATCTGGATTTTATTGCCGGGCAATGAATGCTCTTTGCCGCACAATTTCAACTGGGAGATGATTTCTGTTGCGTTGTGGCGATGCCATTTCTGATCCTTGTTAGAAATCTCATCAAAATCAACATTTTCAGCTTGTCTATTTTTTACTTGCACAGGTGTGAAAAATCATGTTATGAACACTTTTGTTAATATTTGACGATTGTTTGAACACTACAGGTAATGAACAGATTTTGTAAAATACAAATCGCCTATGTGTTTCTTATATGAAACAGTATATCCCTTAGTTAATGGCGTGCCTCCTTATTTCAAGACAAGTCCCGAAGTGAGGCAGATCCTAAACACTAATTATGAGCCAAGCTAAGAGGACAAGCTTGGAGGTAACAAACCATATTAGAGAGAACCGTGGCTTCGACACATGATTATAGGAACCTGGCACACAAAAGGACGCGACACGTTCATCTACAGAGTCGTCAATATCTAAGTCAGCGGTGCCTGGGGATCAGTTTAATACTGTCGGTTTAATGTACTGTTGGTCCAAATGTGGAGTAACTTGAGGCATATCGTAAAATATTTTGTAGTTCAGTTTTCAAAACGATGAACGATGGCTCAATGACGAGAGACTGTGAGCATAGCAGTGTATCATACCAGCTTCCGATTGCTTATTATCAGACTACCCTAAATGTGTATTTTATTTAACAGACGTTCAGGTGAAGAACCCAAAGTCCGATGTGGAGGAAATTATAGAGGAATTACTCGTAAATATGGAAGATCTGTAAATCTGCCCGACATGCGTCTGTGAGCAAATGAGAAGCATAACATTATTTCTAATCTGTGGAGTTGTTCAATCTTTGCTCTATCAGCGACATTCAGACAACGTATGATATAGTTTGTTTTTTTATATGTGATCATATTTTGAGCTATAGATGAAACATGCCCAATTCTGTGTAAACTTACGTTAGCTTTACAGCATCTACTACTATCATCAGGATACAAAACGCTGTAGGACCCAACGATTGGGAACACGTTGGGTAGCATGTGCTGCAATTAGGTGTGGAGGTTTAGGAAAGTGTAGCAATAAAATTTTGGTAGACTAAGTTATTGTGTGAAATTTCATTGTTGTTACACAAAAGACGCAAAATGGCAGACCTTCTTAGTCTTTTCACGAAGTGACTGACATGTTTAGTCATTTCACGATTTGACTGATTTCACAATCAGACTGCAACTGACTTCACTGACTGACTGTGACATGGAATGTTCATACTGACATTGTCGCATATATAAAACAAGAAGATAAAGTTGAAATACGTTTGGCAAACGTTTTCAGATGGTTTAATCTATACCTGCGTCTTCTTGCCGCTAGTCAGTAACTGACACAGGCAGTAGCAGTATGACGTCACACAGGAACCCATGACACCATGCCGACAATAGCATTGAATCCTGTGGACACGTCATGCTTTACCATTCAGTTTATATCCAGATTTTATAATTAAACATAATTCTTCCATGAGTAAAACATTACAATTGAGTTCATATATCAGAAAAACCCTGAACTTGACATTAGCACATTTGTTAAAGAGTCCACTGAGAAGAACTGTACGATAGGTACAGCTATTACAGAGAACACCTAGATAAATGTGGTAATATCAGCTTGAATGTTCGAAATTGGTTAGTTTTGTACACATGCATATGTGCGTGTGCGTGTGCGTGTGCGTGTGCGTGTGCGTGTGCGTGTGTGTGACAAATTCTAGTCTTGACAAATATCAGTTTTATGAAGCCCTCCCAATCTGGTGTCACTTTGAACAGTATTCAAGTTACATCACAGCTGCTCGACTGTTTTATATCATGATATATACTCTGCGTCATTAATTAAGGGTCAAGGTATTGGTATCACTGTTTCTTACAAGTTGTAAAATCTTCTTTTCTGTTTGAAACATATATAACTGAATGAAAACTTTCTTAATAGAAATGGCATTATTACCTTTTTTAACATTCGATACATTCTGATACAAATGGCACATTTTTTATTCGAATTGTCAAATTATGCAGATGGGATATCCATCTGCCACTTAGTATCAATATTTTGCACATGCATGTGGCTCGATCCATGGAAAGTGGAGAACAATACACATGCACTGGTGCTTTTTCATTGCCGTTCACAGGTTAGGTTCGTGTTTGAAATTGCAGCTTAAAATGATACCTTTTTTGACACTCGTTGAGAAGGAGTTCGGGTGTTGGACGTTTGGAATGTGGTCAATGTTTGTATGGTATCGGTCATAGTTTGGGTAGGGATAACTCCCACTGGACATACTCCACTGCAGGTGGTCGACGGCATATGGTTATGCATGGCTTTTATGGTCGACTCCCTTTATTGCAAGACGACAGGTGCCTTTTGCGATGTGCTTGTGGTAAAGAGCCTGTGAGAAGGTGCTTATGGTAGAGTATGTGTGGTAAAGAGTCGGTGACAAGGTGCCTATTGTAGTGTGCTTGTGGTAAAGAGCCTGTGACAAGAAGAGGCTATAACGAATAGAGCCACTGGAACAACAACTAGATCAGCTAGAACACCTGCAACGGCTAGATTTGGAGTGGCTATAATAATCATAGAAACTAGAACAGGAACACTATACATTTAATAATCGTGCTTTTTATTTGACGATAAAAGATGATAGAGAAGTTTGAAAATTTAAAAAAAAAATCTTTGAACTTTAATTGACAAAAAGGACCAAATATCATCGAAGTGCATTTTGCAAATGAAGTGGCCAATGGCTTAGACTTAGACCACATGGAAACTATGTAGAAGCTTCTTGAAGGTTTTGTTAGGACCCTGGAAGACAAAGACCAATTATTAATATCACGAACTCACTGTATGCTTGCATATCGAAATACCCAGTGGTTACCAATCGTGGCGAATCACGTCCTACTGTAGACTAATTTTTAGTCTCTGAATATTTAATTTTTATAGTCACACACGAACTCATTTAAATTAAGAAGGAGCTACAGGGTGACCAGAGATCCTGAACCTGAGAAAATCTGGACTTGCTTCATATGAAGCTTCAGCATTACAGAAAGGGCTGGGCAGTAGATTAAACAATGTGGTCGAGGGACTGCGAGGTAGACTTGTCCTTCTGGTATACTAATTACAGACACCTTTATCTCCTGTAAGGAAATCAGACATCTGCAGACCTAACCGATATTTCTGTCACTGATGGTCCAAGGATTGATCATTTTTCAGATGATGTAATTATCGATAGAGAATACACGATAATAATTGTGTTCTTACCTCGACCTTCTTAACAGTAAATCGGAGGAGAGAAGATAGTGTTGTCTCGTAAGCCGGGGAAGATGTTATTGTAGCCGATCGATAAAAAGGAGTTACCTGAAACACACACACAGTTGGTTAGAATAGTCGGATTTCGAATTGCGTAGATTGATGTTCATTTTGTTAATTTCTGGATTGTACATATTCGATTATTTTCAGAAAGCTCGTATTCATCTGGGATACTGCTAAGCGCGGTCTTAAACAACTACAAACAAACAAACATAAAATCGCATGGTCCAAACACTGTGTGGTGAGCTTGGAAGCATCATCGGGTGGTGGTTGACATGTCCAAACACTGCTCTGGACGTGATGAACTGGAGGGTCGGGTCTACAGTTGCTTACTTAAAGGTGAAAACAAACAAGTCAAGGTCACCTTGTCAATGAGTGAGAGAGTTTGGTGCGTGTGTGCACCTACCGGCATTGATCAAGGTGACCTTGTGAGTCAGTGAGGTTGTTACGCATGTGCGCCTTCCAACACTGATGAAGCTGAGTTTGTGAATGAGTGAGTTTGTTGCGCGTGTGCACCTACAAGTACTGGTCAAGGTGACCACCTCGAGTGGATGAGTGGATGAGTGGATGAGTGAGTTTGTTTCGTGTGTGTGCACCTACCGGCACTGGTGAAGGTGACCGTGTGAGTGAGTTTGTTGCTTGTGTGCACCTACAAGTACTGGTCAAGTTGACCCTGTAAGTGGATGAGTGAGTTTGTTGTGTGTATACACCTACCGGCAATGGTCGAGGTGACCTTGTGAGTGATGACTGGGATACATATGTCATCTGACACGATGGCTGTGTATTTGGAGGTGACGCCATCTTTGGTTCTGACGTAGCTGTATCCTCTGGTGTCAATGACCTTTGTGCCAAACCCGAAGGAGAAGGGTCCAAAGAAATAAGCACCATCTGAAATATATTAAATGGGCTTGGTTATACAGCTAAACTGTGACACGTTTCTGTATTCGTTATGTTAGAAGATGTGTTTCAATGACAAGGAGAAATAATCAATGATTCTAATGTCCTTTAATGAACAAGGCAATCGTTCACACAAACATTTCACAATTCGTCACTCTTCTTGTCATGTTATATCTATTGTAAGATCTGCTTGGGACACAATAAGTCTGGTGTCACGTCATCACACACCTGGGCCTAGATTTTCGAAGCTCTCACAGCGGCAAGATAGTCGTAAGTGCCATACTTTAACATTGACTTGCGCTAGGAGAGCTTCGTAAATCTGGACTTTGTACGTACCAGAAGACACTGAGGTCAACAGTCATGTCATCACCCACCTGCATGTACCAAAGAGACACTGAGGTCTACGGTCATTTCATCACACACCTGTATGTACAAAAGGGACACTGAAGTCTACCCTTGTCTCAGTCCATACACACATGTACATGTTAGGTTGACATATATTATTCTGGTAAGTACCTGGAACACATGTATCTTGGAACTCTTCTTTCATGGCGAAAGTCTCGCAGAGTCTCTTCTGGGGGTTAATGCGGTAGCCCACATTCTGAAACATCAAACTTGCTGTGATATGTGAAGTAACCACCCATCCTCAACCCTACAAAGCATGTGAAGACAAGGAAGCAGAGATTCATCACACTGACAGATAAGGAATGAACAATATCCACCTCTCACACCTTTATATTGGGACAGAGTGAGACAGTCTTTACTATCAAACAGTATTAACAAATAGTTTTAGATATTACAAAATCAAGTTACCAAATGACAGTAATATAATTACACTATCACATATGTTTGTTTAAAACAAGCATGTAACTATAAAAACACATCTCGATATCATATACGTGAAAAACGGACTAGAGATCGCAACAACTGAAAGTAGATTACGACTTACAGAAATTCTGCTACCTTCATGGACCTGCGCAGGAGTGAAGGCACCCTTTAGGTGCCATCCTGCTGCAACATGACGCTGAGTTCCTGTATTTGAATAGGAGCAGGATGATCTCGAACATGTCGACCCTGTAGTGTCGCCATTCAAATCGCCATCAGCAATAATGAGGTGTATTAATATTATGGGTGCGTCAGCGAGTGAGTGAGTGAGTGTGTGAGTTCCGTTTTACACCGCTTTTAGCAATATCACGACGAAGGACACCAGAAACTGGCTTCACATTTTGTACCCATGCGACGAATCGAACCCGGGTCCTCGGCGTGACGAGCCAAAGCTTTAACCACCAGACTACCCTAACGACCCTAGTTCTCCTATGAGTTGTGACTACACCATATACATGGTGTACCTCCACAGAACTATTGTTGGTTGTTGCATGGATGTCAGAGGTTCAGGGGTTCATTCTATAGTGAGGATCAACAATTCATAAGTACACAGCACCGGGCATATGTTAACGAATTGAGGGCACACAAGCAATTTCAGACGATGAGCACCGAATGTGTCAGCATTCTGCATTGATGCAGGCCTGTCACCTTCGGTTTTGTGAGTCACTGAGGTCACTAAATTTGGTAAACGTTATAGGGATGATAATTCCCTATCAGAGGAAGGACTTGACTGAATTCCTGGGACGTTGTTGGGTTATTCAGATGACGCCGTAAGCGTCTCTCCATTTCATCCCAGACGTGTTCCGTTGGTGACAGATTAGGGAATCCTGCTCACCGGGCTAACACATTAACACTGGTCCAATTAAGATACTGCTGTACCGCTAGGTCAAGGTGTCGTCTGGTGTTAGTGTGTTCTGCTGTGTCGTTCACACGCAGAAACGGTAAATCAGCGACTAGCAAAATCTCATTTCGGCACCTCAAAGCGTTCGTTCAAGCTACCCTCAATTACAATCTTTGCTACAGCCGTTTTCCTACACTAGATCATAATGCATCTGCCTCTGTAACAACTCCCCCTACAGAACACAAGACCTGACATAAAGTTCCTATGTGTGCCTATGGACCCTAGCTGGATTTACTCCCTCCATTGAGCAGCTGGTTTTTGCACTGAAGCTATCAGATAAAAATACGGTAGATCAAAATCTTCGTCGAATGTTTTGGGACTTACGTATTCTCTCAGGAGGACAAGAATTGTACAATATCCTATTTCCCCTTTCTACAATCACAATGCATGTCCCTAGTTACCTTTCTATATCCACGATACACATTCCCAGGTGCCAGTCTCAATACCAATCAACTAGTTGTAGTATTTAATAGCAATAGTAGTAGTAGTAGTAGTAGTAGTAGTAGTAGTAGTAGTAGTAGTAGCAGTAGTAGTAGTAGTAGTAGTAGTAGTAGTAGTAGTGGACAAGGAGAAGGAAGAGGACGGGAAAAATATATTCAGGCTTAATCTCCCACCTTTCTGTAGTCGTAGATGACCTTGAAGGTGTTAACGTTACCGCTAGTGTAATTGCCTTCGACAGCGTACCTCCCGTTCAGAGCGTCATAGGAAACAGACTGTAGGCCCTGAAATTTCATACACAAGAATAAATCGTATTGTACCTCTAGCCTTCAAGTTAACCGTCCTCTAGCCGTGTCACATGATCCACGTGGAAAATATAAAATCCACAAGTATATGCGCCATTAGTATCTTCTCAAAACAAACAGTTGCATGATTAAAAAATGGTACTTAATTTGCTAATAATCGCCACGAGTAATGTCACTGCTTACGTCGCAGTGGAGGAATGTTCTCGACATTCTTATTAACCAAAGATAATGATTTCTTTATAATGCCTCAGTATCCTATCTTTATGCATCCTTGAACAGGAAAATATTACTACCCTGAATTATACATATAAATGCAATTAAATTGTTTTATCGCAAGAAAATCCTGGTTAATTAATTAAAGTGATTTTTTAAGGTCAGATGGTGTTCACATTGGAGCTTACAACGAAAAACCTCAAATAACAATAATAACCACTGCAGATTATGTAACAAACAGTAACAGAATTGTGTCAATAAATTATGACCAGTGAAGTTTGATATTCAACTTCAGACATGCCCCTGCGATACATAACATGATGTCTGACACATTTTCCAATAATGGCTAGCCATCAGAACCACGATGGCATCGGGGGCTAGTAATAAAACAATGGAATACATTTCAGACAGAGATAGCTGATCGGAGGCAACGACAGACACCGACTGTGTCGCCTTTACAAGTGAGTTGGCTGAAGTGAAACCAGCGAACATGGATACGGACATTGCCAAACCTGGAAGCCAGCTTCATTTACTATTATGAATACAGGTACGGATGTTGCCAAAGGTAGGAGCCAGCATCATCTACCATTATAAACATAGATACGAATGCTGCCAAATAGCAGGTGGCTAAATCTTGTTCAATCATGAATATAGATACGAATGCTGCCAAATAGCAGGTGGCCGCATCTTGTACAATCATGAATATAGATACGAATGCTGCCAAATAGCAGGTGGCTACATCTTGTTCAATCATGAATATAGATACGAATGCTGGCAAATAAGAGGTGGCCTCATCTTCTACAATCATGAATAAGTACTTCAGTGACAGAAGCCAGAGCGACATCACCTAGAATCATATACATGGATATGGTGAAAACAAACCTTAACTCATAATGAACACGAACAGGGATTTGAACTACGATTTTAAACGGCCTTGTCTAACCACTCATCAATACTGCGTGATTACACACCTCATACGCCCCGTCGGGGTCGACACGTGTGACAAACTGGTACGCCTCCCACTGTGACGGGGGACAGCAGATGCTGCCGAGTGCAGTACTTGCCAGCCCAGCAAGAAGTAACGCCAACAAAGTCATTGCCATTTCACCAGGTCCTCAGCCGATCACCGTGAGTTGTGAGAGCGTAAGTGGTTGATCTCTACGAACCAGGGCCATTTTATAGCACATTACATTGCCTAACCCGATACACCACTCCTCCTGTCTTATATAAGACTATGTGATGAATAGCTTACCTATTTACACTAAGAGTACTTTCACACACTTGTATCGAAATGTGGAATTACTTGCATAAAAAACAAGCAAACAAATAAACAAAAAAAGTTCAGATACTTGTCAAAGGTAAAAAAAACCCTGACATTTCTTTTCTTGGGGTAGCCGAGTGGTTAAAGCATTGGCTCGTCACGTCGAAGACCCGGTCTCGAGTTCCCACATGGGTACAGTGTGTAAAGCCCATTTCTGATCATGTACAGTGATTCTGTACAGTGATGTTTCTGGAGTAATACTAAGAGCGGCGTAAAACCAAACTCACTCGCTCACTCACTCACAATCTTTTGTCAAATATGAGATATGTCCAATGCAAATTCTAAATATACCATGGCAATGACAACTTCAGTACATGACGATACGTACAATTACGCACCACGAAGGTGCACGCTTAGAGCGTTACAATCTGTTCATTGAAGTCAACTTTGTGTGCAGACTCTTTCAGTGTTTTCTCAACCACTTATAGACCCGTTAAGGTCCCGGGGTAGAATAGGTCTTCAGCAACATAAGAGGTAAGAGGCGACTAACGGGATCGGGTGGTCAAACTTGCTGTATTGGCTGACACATGTCATCGGTTCCCAACTGCGCAGATCGATGCTCATGTTGTTGGTCACTGGATTGTCTGGTCCAGACTCGATTATTTACTGACCGCTGCCGTATGGCTGGAATATTGCTGAGTGCGGCGTAAAACTAAATTCACTCACTCACTCACTCGCTCTTTGTGTCACTTGTGTTTGAACTAAACGAATTCTGGATACATGTTATGTGATTTTTTTATATTGTAGTGATGTAGCATTATAACGTGCAGGAAAAAACGAACATATTGTGAGTTTGTGTGGACAACAGTGTTTGCCAGCTGGCCATCAAGGGCCTGCTGCTGCCTGCAGACTATAAAATCTACAGGCTCTGAATGAAATACGCAAGCCCGTTTTGTGAAACAAAAATTAATTAAAAAAATAGACTTTACACAGGCTCACACAGTTTTTACGAAACTCAGTCAGTAAACCTATGGCGCAGAGACGTTTTTATTTGTTTGAAAGATGGTTATAAAGATACTAGTATTCCTTTGCGCACAGCGCTGAAATGAAACTAAGTTATCGTAACATCGAACGCTCTTGGACAATCATTCTCTTTGCGTAGCAAAGATCACCTAACTACCTATTCTCGAAACGTTCGCGTCCTTACGAACTTCTTAAACCCAGTCTTGGGTAACAGGTTGGTTATGATCAAAATTAAGAATTCATAGGGGTAGGAAAGTTTCGAGAATATGGGCCCTGCAGTTACTAGATGACCAGAGCAAACACAATGGTCACCTGCTGGACACAGGAAGAACAAAATCCAAGCACGAACCCACCCTGTACATGACCTAGCGTGTGGATATGACCCGGCATACATGACGTTCGTCCCTCGCTGCCACATACCTGCAATTACACAAGCATCAAACTGTGAGACAATCAAACTATGAATTGATGGTTTGATACCTTTGTCAACGTTTGCTTGCGAAGGAGAGATAATCAGAAAGATAACACAACTTGCAGGCATTAGTTACTTCTCCACAGGAGAAAGTACATATTTGAACTTGTCACTAAAAGTACACCTTGGACAGCCATGATGGATGGTTGCCGGTTATCTAGGTTGGTAAATTAAGTACGCCTTGACATGGTAGAATGTTGAGTATTTCCTCCCTATTCACGTAACAAGTTAAAAGTTGGGTTTATAGGCCAGTGGCTCGGTCGTTGCTTGTCTCCCATTAACGATGTCACTTGTAGCAAACAATCTCTTAAACCTCTTGATGTTTCAAGTCGAAGTTTATCAGGTGAGCAACCAATGTTGGGTATTGGTGATAAGTTTTCTTCAGAATATGTTAGAGATTATAGGCGTCACGTAATAGGTCTTTTCGCTGTTGTCACACACATATTCTACACGTTCTCAGGCCTACTTACTCATCTGTACCACCAGATAATGTGAAAACAAATCATATTTACTAACCACATGTTCACTGAACATATTTGAAATTGCTCTGGTCAATGTTCAGAATTAGATTAAGCAAAGGTCCAAGCGTTTGTGTTAGCAGCGCGACTCACACCGATTTACTGCAAGTTTACGCAAAATGACGAGTAATGTATATTTTTCTCCAAAAAAGGGTCCCACCGACCCTGACACATACTAAGACACAGTATATCCTCATTTATCTCAATGTTCATTACTAATAACAAATTGTACGATAAGTGATAACTTTCTATAGAAATTCACAAACAACATCAGTATGTGCAGGGACTGAAATGATAGTACGGAAGCCTTTTTATACGGATTGAATTTTCAAAATGCTATGTTGAATTTTCAAGATAGCAAGATGAATTTTCAACATACTAAGTTGAATTTTCATGATACATAGTGTCGAATAATAGCGAAGCGTGGCCCTAATAGGCTTCCGTACTGGACAGTTAAGATCCTATGTTGAAATTTCAAGATACTAGATAGTATGTTGAAATTTCAAGATATTATGACTTTGTTAAACTTTCAAGATAGATAGTATGTTGAAATTTTAAGATTCTAAGTTGAAATTTCAAGAGACTAAGCTGAAATTTCAAGATGGTATGTTGAAATTGCAAGTTAAAAATAAATCTGATGGCCCCAAAAGGCTTCCGTACAAAACAGATACAAAGTTTCCAAAGTGAGAGTCATTTAATACATGTTGACACACTTGAAAGTTCAAATTGCTAAAATGGTGACAGTAATGGCCTAGTAAGGCAAAACTAACGCTGTACTTCCAATGATATCATTCAGTAAGAAAATCATTCAACAAAATTCTGATGCAAAACTTTCAACTTTTTCGTCAACGACAAAGTACCTAATTTTCTGTTCAAAGTGGGTGACCGCCCCTGACGTCACGTCCACGTTCTCTTTATTTCAAACAACAACCAGCCGACTCCCAGTAGCGCAGAGCATCCATAGAGAAAAACTGGGTTTGCAGGGCATTCTAGTCGATAAATGGCACTTGGCGTCATTCGTTTATTGTCTGTGCATTTCGTTGTAAACTATCAGAAATTGTTTTGGTTGGTTGCAAAACAATTGTCAAAACTATTAGGAATACGATCAAAATAAATCATGGAACTTTGTGATCTCTGACATAGCAACTCGAACGCAGCTATTCATTTCCCAGTAACAAACCAGCGTATCTTTCTATTCAGGACCCAGATTTTCAAAGCTCTCTAGGCGCTAAGATGGTCTTTAGTCCCATACATTAACATTGACTTACGGTTATCGTAGTGCTAAGACAGCTCCGAAAATCTAGGGCGAATTCTTTGAATGTCTGACAGTTTTACATGTTGATTTATTGACTATTCGGCGAACTAAATAGAGCATCAGCAAAATATTCAAAGGTCTTGAATGTACATCATGTCTGATCCGTCTTTTGATCAGTTGTCACGGCTTTGCGTTTGAAATAAGTACCAATTTAATGTGTGGCGGCCTCTGCACCCAGCAGTTTGCTGAGTCAATAACGGAGAATAATTACCCCTGGTGACTTGTAAGGGAAACTACCCTTGACACTGAGCATGCTACTAATATATAACAGTACTAGTAGCTACTAATATTTAACCCGGTGGCACTGACATGAGCCAAACTTATACCGGTGCAAGGAGTGTGTGAGACTCTCAGTGGCCTTGTGAAAAGCCATATTTGCGTATCAGGGTCGAAATAATAGCACATCTACATGAATAATTAGAGATGGACAAGATGTTTGTATGCAAATGCATACTTTGCCTATCAGAAGTTTCGCCCGTGGTTTTACAGAAAAGTTCTGCAAATTCATTGCATCTACAAAATCTAAACTTCTGTTACCATTTTCAGGTGGATCTCATAAGGAATACTGACTTTTTAAGCATACCCATAATTCAAGATGATACTACGTCCCCTCCGTGAAGATCCGGGTTAGAATGCGTCTTCAGTAACACATGCTTGTCTTAAGAGGTGACTAACGGGTTCGGGTGGTCAGGCTCGCTGACTTGGTTGACACATATCAGTACTGGATTGTCTGGTCAGACTGAGTATTTACACACCTCTACCATATAGCTGGAATATTGCTTGGCCGACACATGTCATTGGTTCCCATTTGCGAAGATCGATTTTCATGCTGTTGGTCACTGGATTGTGTGGTCGACACTCGATTATATACAGATATACATATAGCTGGAATATTGCTGAGCGCGGGGTAAAATTAAATTCACTCACTCCCCAACATTTGCTGAGCGATACTGTCATAGCACTGATTCCCTCCACCGTGGAATGTTGTGGGGATAACTCACTGTCAGCGTTACACGCCATGGGTTGTCATACATTATGTCAAGGCTTGTTGTCAGCCACTGCTGAGACAGGTTCGCTGACACGTGTATGGTCGGAATTGTGTTTTTCGACGAATCGTTTAATTTCTACACAGCTATCAGTCAAGGTAAGCCGATTTACAAAGCAACGATGAAGCTCTTGTCAACAGCTGAGCGGTTTATTTGCCCCGTATGATCTCAGGCATTATCCGTCGTAACAGTGCAATGCCTCAAGGCATATGAGAGTATAAAATATTTCCTCGCTATTTCAAGTATGCATCATTTGCGGTGGATAAATATATGACATACAGAGAGTGAGTGCGTTGGTTTGGAAGGAGCGTGAGTCTACGGGAAGGATGCTGTGCATATATTATATCATAATGATAGAAGCTATGAAATATGATAAAAACTAATAAGTAACCAACTAGTTAAACATAAGTCAAACAAAAGAACCAATATTGAGACGGTAGTTGTCTGTGTCCTGTTTCAGATGTTGCTGAAGACGTGTAACATTCGTGCGGTCTGAAGTCTAACACCAGCTTTGCTTCGGCCTTTCCCCCATTTACCGAAATGAAGTCCTGCATAAATTGCCATCGAAGCAAAAACAATGAAGGTTCTAAAGTGTTAAGCTCTAAGTAACATGTTGGCATGTTCTAAAATAACATACTACTCAAAACAAGGTAAAAACAAACCCCACAATAAACAAAGTCACAGACGTATGAAAATATCAAGAAAATGATATGACATGACATAACATCATACGTGGAGATAGGGAATGCGTTTTTATTCTTTGAAAGGTTTTGATTAATTGAATACGAGTTATACATTTAGAGTAACGGACAATATTTGAACAATATTAGTAGATCAAACGTAGTCATAACGGCAACATGAAATTTAGTTCCTCTGATGTACAATATTCATTATGACTAACATTCCATTTTCAAATGAACAGGTTAATGGACAGCGATTAATTTGGACAAACTGATAATATTAATGGAAATGATTTATGCATTTTATCATGTAATTTGGTGAGAGAATACAATTATTACGATACGATAACCTGTACTTTCACGTAAAAACATTGCATTTACATTGTTACTGAAACTGTGAGTCTATTTGGAAAAACAAATGGGAATAATAAGATGCGCAGGTGCCTGTTTGGTCTCGCTGTATGCGTTGCTACGCAACACATACCTCTTAAACGACGTACGACGTGGATGTAGGACCCCGTGGTACGACATGGATGCGACGTGTTTGTGAAACGGTCGTAGAGGAGGTCGGAAGAAGGTCGCATATAAGGCCGTATGGGCTACGGCGTTCTAAATTAAGGAGGCTTTTGTGAAACCCAGCCCAGATTAATGGTAATGATTGAGAGTGGCGTAATTCTCTACAGTTTCCTGTCTTCAATGCCACGTGGACACTTTTAACACGGCCTTGGGTACCTCGTCGAAATCTGGGATATATCTAGGCAATACCTCGAAAATACCTGCCTGCCCGACCCCCCGGGACGATGTATTTTTCACACATACTTTTAGACTCTCAATTTCACCTGCCCTACGGTCGGGTTAAAATGTAGACATGTGTATTTCATCGTATTTCAGGATAATAAATCATTATTAATACCCTCGCAAAAATAAATGATGACATCTGAAATAAGCAGATACTTTAAATTATTCTTGCATTAAGTTTTAATTTAAGTATGCTAAATACATTAGCATTTTTGCGGGCAGTTAAGTTTTGGTCAGGGCTGATAATTTTTACATCTAACTAGCCATGTGGTCTGGCTGAATTATGTTCAGGAATTTCATACCCTGGTTTGATTTGGATTTACTGTTATTGAAACTCATGAGTTGGCGGGTCTAAATGTATACCTATACACAGAAGAACAGCGATTGTCCAACCCAATCTTGCAGGTAATAGCAGCGCTTTCTCTATGTCTCGGTTGAGGTGGACACAGGTCAGACTGTGATGTATCACATTTACGACAGGTCTCCGCAGTATCCAGGTGGATCCTCCAACCTCATCCACAATGGATGACAGATGGTGCTGTATTGTTATCACTGATGGTCAAGGTGCTTTTATCCCATTTGTACTGAGTTTGCTGACAGTAAGGTCATTATTTACGAAGTCTTATTCAGGGAATATATAGAGAGAGGGTTGAGGGGTGAGTTTCAACCATATCGTGACTTAAAAGGATCATAGTTACATAACGCGTAATGTTATGTCTTAAAATATGTACAAAAATCAGTAAAAGAACTATAATGTCACAGTTAGAGATATAAAACCAGCATGTCATGAGTGGAACAACATCTGAAATCTGCATTTCCCGGTCCTGCTATTTTGATAGTCCTCACTAAACGTAGTATACATTTTGTTCCTGTAAAAGATACTTTTCTTCCTGTAATCTGCTTTGAGATGTGCAGTCAACAGATTCCTAGGAATACTTGTTTTCAAAAGCAAATAGTTTGCATGCGTTAATACCTAATGTATTCCACAAAACAGAATAATGACGATAAGTCAGATTGATTCCAAACATTGATTCTGGGTTCCGTCCAAATGCCAGTCTAAGTAAATTTTGCCTCAGTACTTTTCGTTACACTCCACTGCTGGGTCTAACAAACCCTAATGGGAGGTCGCATCAAGTAGCCTTTGAGATTGACCAATCAGAACACAGCTTACCGTATCGCGAAAGCGGACATTCGCACATGCGTTTGGAACTTTTTATCTCGAAAAGGTTCGTACCCGAACGATTCCGAATGCCATTTAGCGCACGATCCGTTCCGGCTGATGCACGGGGCGCACGTTACACTCATGACAACAGTGAGTAAACAGTCCCTGAAAATAGTGTTTTGGGCAGTATTCAAGGATGTCATCATGCAGAAATAGTAGCTAATGGTAACCATGTCAACAGAAACCCAAAAGCGTATATACTGCAAATTCAAATAACTGTGTTATATGCGAATTTTTGCTTGTGGACAGATCTGTGCCAGTGACCTGACTATTTTGCAAGTCCCTCCGATCCCTAAGTAGTAGCCTTTGTCTGACTGGTTAAATCTGTTTCGACATGGTCATATGTCACTAAAAGGTTACCTCACTCGACCTTCTACTAGGGCTGTTTAAACTCATTGGTGGAGTGTAACGAATAACACTGAGACTAAGTTTACTAAGACTGCTCCCATTGCGCAACTTTGTACAATAATCAGTCCAGGATGTAAAGGCCAACTCATTCAACTGAAATATATGAATACTATTCAGCATTATTTGATACATCTAATCAATTGTATATACAGCACCACTCAACGTCTGATCCTTTCAAACACGTCGTGCAGTGTGCTCTGTCGTACAACGTGCTCTGACAAAGGGAAACTGTAAATCGTCGAAATCTCAAAACGAGGCTCAGTCGCGGTCTGGTACGGACTTAACATTCTATTGATCACATTGTACGTTACAAAAATATACTTAATAGGCACAAAGAACACATACCAGGTGTAACCAGTGATTCAGATGAATTGTGAATCATTCAAACCTCTTCAAACATGGACAGTCTGGACATGCTACCTCATCATAAAGTGTCGGAATGCGATTTTTTTAAAAGTTAGAATTAAAATTCATTTATAGATACCATTTTCTGGAATCCAAGTGTAACCAAAGTTGTTTGTAGTGTCTCTTTTCATTTTCACAAAAGAAAATTCGGATCTGCTGAAAAGAAGGTCATTGTCTGAATCGGTTAATGAGACTCATGTTTCGGTTTGAAATGATACATTTTCAAATAATACATAGTAAAACGTGGAAAATGACCCTCGTGCTATAGGAACAAAGCGCCCGTGACCATAAATGTCTAAGGGCTTCGACAAACTGATCATCGACACTGATGTTTGGTCATTCTAGAAGGTAGTGTCTGCCGAGAATGAGAGGATTGTTCTTTAAGAACAATTCACATTAACCCAATGGATATTGCCATGCCGACAAAACATTCAGCGTTATCATATTAGCGTTGGTTGACTCAGATATATCACCAGAATTTGTTCAGTCGTAAATCAAACATCAAGTCCCCCTACTTTTGAAGAGAAAAGCGGCACCTACCACATGTAAACGTCACCAGATATGTCAAGGCGAAGGTGATTTACCGCTGGCTTCTCTGAGAACGTGGTCGAGCAAGTTCGAATAGGTGAACATAGTTGAACTCAGCGGGAGTGTTGGCATGCATGTTTGCACGCTTCACGCCGGGACCGCCGACTTCAAATTGTGGCAAGGGCAATGCATACACTTGCATGTCGAGGTAAGGTCCCGAATGACCGAATTTGGCTTAACGCCGCTTTCATTGATATTTCAGCATCACCACGGCGGGGAACACCAGAAATGGGCTTTACACACTGTACCCAAGTGGGGATTCAAACCGTGTTTTCAATGTGACGATAAAACACTTCAACCACGAGGCTACCCGAAAAGGTCCCGATCATGATCATGCGTGTAAGACGGATGGTTTGTCTGTTACCCACAACAGTCCTGTGTGGGGAAAATTGTGTGTGAACTGAACTTTATTTTCAAGGGCGTAGCTACCATTATGAATCATCCGGGCTTACATACAATTGTTGCTGAAAGGTCGAGATCATTTGGGAGAATGTCCCTTACCGTATTCCATATTCAAGCCTCGAATACTATTTAAATATAAAGTTCGCCAACCTATCGGGCTTGCTCAAAACTCGGGCTTGCAAAACTCTCCGGTCGCATTCTGCGGAATTAAAGGTACATGTTTACATCGGTATCTCCCAGTGAGTTTAGTTTTACGCCGCACTCAGCAATATTCCAGCTATATGGCGGCGGTCTGTAAATAATAGAGTCTGGACCAGACAATCCAGCGATCAGCAACACGAGCATCGATTTGCGCAATTCGGAACCGATGACATGTGTCAACCAAGTCAGCGAACCTGACCACCCGATCCCGTTATTCGCCTGTTACAAGCTGAGTCGCCCTTTATGGCAAGCATGCTTAAGGCCTATTCTACTCCGAGACCTTCACGGGTCGTATCTCCCAGTAATATATCTTACATGCATGTATGATACACAATGCATGTATGATACACAATGCATGTATTATACACAATGCATGTATGATACACAATGCATGTATGATACACAATGCATGTATGATACACAATGCATGTATGATACACAAAATGCTAATATATACATAGCGCGTGACGAGACAGCCTGAGGTAAATGAAGACGTGTTTCATCTACAGACTGCAGAGTTCATGCATTTCAGACCCGTGAAGACCCGGGTTAGAATTAAGATGACATGTCATCGTATCCGAATACGTTTGAATATTGCCAAGTGCAACGCTGAACGGCAAACCAACCAACCAACCATGCATTTCAGTAGCACTGGGGGAACCGGAAGATATTATGGTTCTATGACTTTGACCCTGACAGATAAAGATCTGTTTTTGAAAAGCAGTTCTGAAACATCTATATTGTATTGCTGTTAGCATGTTAAGATTAAATTTCATAATGTTTAGTTCGAATTCAGAGGTCCCGTTTCACCAAAGGAAAACAAATAGTCCTCCTTTACGTCGCTCTTAGGGAGGCATGTATGCAATCCCAGAAGGGACATTGTCGCTTTGTCGCATTGTCGCGTTGTCGCTCTCTCAAAAACAAGCAAAATGTGGTGAAAATGGGCGAAATGTCGCATTGTCGCGTTATCGCATTGTCACGCTTTGATTAATTTTCGCCTCATTTTGCTTGTTTTTAAGAGGTCGACAACGCGACAATGCGACAACGCGACAATGCGACAACGCGACAACGCGACAATGTCCCTTCTCGGATTCCATCGGCATGGTTATAATTATGCAGAAGCATTGCAGTATTTTAGGTGTTACGTAGAAAGGAAATACAATGTGAGCTGCAAATCGTGTGTAAGTAAGTAAGTAAGTAAGTAAGTAAGTAAGTAAGTAAGTAAGTAAGTAAGTAAGTAAGTAAGTAAGTAAGTCAGAACTGGAGTGGACATTTATTACAATGTGTTTGCAATCTGTTGGGAATATGTTGGGATATTCGAGGTGGATGAAGGAGCTCCGAAAATGTAGAATAATGTATTGTGAGTTTTATACCGTTTCATCAGACACTAAATTAGAGTTGGGTATAAATAAAATAGGGTAACGGTGCATTATCTTATGTTGTGCGATTTCTAATGCATTTGGGTCAACATAAGATAATGTACACTTTCTAATGCATTTTTTCTGTTGTTGGCGATCTATAGCTGTTTTTTATATTGTATTGCCTAGTGATATTAGTTTTGACTTTCCATGCTTGTTTTTATTCAAATTGTGATATTCTAGTTGACAGATTTTTACAATATGCATATATTCCATATAAAGGTTAAATGTCCTCTATAAGAATATTAACCCATTCACTCATTCTAATGCATTTCTAATGTTATAACCACTGTTTACCTGTTGACGGGATAATATCGAAATCTGTATGATTTGACACTAATCGTGACACGGCTTTGAAGAGATGTTGTGTCAAATGTCACAAATTCAGCATTGGCATTGATGCCGGCTTGACAACATTGACGCACAGACGACAATAAGCGGTTGAGGAAAGTTTGGTGAAGTTTGGTAGTCCGGAGTAACAGCAGGCCATGTGTTTGCCGGAAGTACGTGTGGACGAACATTAATTTGCTGAAGAGTGAAGAGGGGTGAGACGAGATGTGATGAACCCACTTACCATAACGCTTTCATCACCAAACTGTCGAGGTTGAACAACGCGCGCGTCACCATCTGTACACGCTTTCCCTACCATCAGAGCTGTCCATATGAAATCTCGACTCGCCAGTAAATCACCCCAATCTTGTCTCCTGTGTACCGTAGATGCTGTGAGCACGAGGCAAGCCATGTCTGTCGGTGAGGTCGGAGCAAAATTGGATGCATGACAGACCGTTGGGACCGGAAGTTGTCCTCCCTCAGTCGGTTCCATAGTCCTGGAACTGACTGGACGTCAGTCAGAATTGGTCTGAGCAGTCAAACTGACAGTCTGGAATCGATTCCGCAAAGTAGTCAGCCAAATGCCGTTCTCTTGCTGATGTGGACGGCCGGTTGATCTCTTGTGTTCCAATGATAAACATCTCCATAGAGCTTTGACG
Organism: Haliotis asinina; assembly: GCF_037392515.1. Classification (NCBI taxonomy): domain Eukaryota; kingdom Metazoa; phylum Mollusca; class Gastropoda; order Lepetellida; family Haliotidae; genus Haliotis; species Haliotis asinina. Next base: position 46,258,439 of record NC_090280.1, on the reverse strand, counting down.
GACACTTCGTTTTTGCCGTTCCAGTCTCCAGTATACCCACGGGGCGAAGCCACTGCTTCACAACGGAGTGTGAGAGCCAGCTGCACGAGGGCACGTACTTCGTGACTGCCACAATGCTGCGTATTGGTACGTGAATCCCTTATATTCAAGACACTAGTTCCTTCAGTTACATCTGAAAGCAGCATTTATAGTGGAAGGACATCAACTGGCATGAATACTGGTAGTCAAGGAGAAATCTAGAATTGCCTCCCTTTCACAGAAACCGATTATCTCTGTTTGAAATCTAGCAGTCGCAAGGAGTATGTTGTCCTTTATTTTCAGCACAATGCCGTATTTGTGGTACAAGAAGTACACACACAGTGCTTTATCTGGAATACGGATTAACGCTAATTCACAAAGTCATAAAGATACCAGTGCCTTTAACTGCGTTCGAAATACCCGCCTGGACGCCCGCTCGATGTCATATTTTCAAATGGACTGTCCGGTTCTCATATTCATGATCACCCGTCCGACTAAATACATTTTTTTTAGTATTTTTGTGGGAAAGTAAGTTTAGGTCAGGGCTGGCAAGTTTTATATTTAACTAGACCTGTGATCTGGCTGAAATATTTAGGAGTTTCATATCCTGTCGTACTGAAACAGTGTTTAGCGGAAGCGTTTTGAACTATGACCAACTGCTTCGAAATACCACAATCGCCTGCTCAGTCAGAAGTAACTCCGGGATTTGGGTATCGTGCCGACACATTGTTGACACTCAGGATCGAGTCTCCTTGGCACTGTGGAAGGAGAATTCTAGATGGGCCTTAAGAACGCGTCAGTCAGTCTGTCATAAGGAAATAAAAGTCTTGCAAACATGCTATTTATGTACAGTTTTACGATACTACTAATAATTTGCAATGCACAACGCAGTTGTGTACGTGTTTGCTACAACAGACAACAGGAAAACACGCGTTAGTTTTGACCTGACACATCGAGAGTGGTGATTTCAGCATGTTTGCGAATCAGTGGCTGGGATGAACGCACGTCGAGATGTCAACAGATACCAGCTGTGGCCGGTGATTTTTAACGCGGAGATAAGTCGCTGTGCGCTTTGAACAAAAGCTAGAAATAACTGAATGATTGTAATTAGATGACTGTGGAGGTTTAGACACATATGCCTCCACACTGCTTATTATATGTTTCGACTGTGATTGGCAGACATCATCAGAAGTTGCCCAGTAGGAAAACGTAAATATAGACTGGCAAACGATCAAATCCAATATTTGTGTTGGGTGAACCAATGTTTGTGGTCAACGTGAAGGTCGCGCCTTGCAAACGCGTTCCCCCTGAGTATATCATGGTCTTCCATACTGAAACGTATGTTCCCCACGAGGAACTACGTGTCACATGAATACGATGTGTCCTCAGGCGAGGGGAGGGTTTCGATATATGTCCCTGTTCATCAACACAGAAAATGGTCGTTTATATTCTTCTTCTCGTCTTTTGTTTTCTTTCTTCCTCTTGTTCTTTTATCCATATTATCTCAAGGTCCCGCTTGTCTACAAAACATTCCTGCCATATACCTGTTGTACAAAGGGATCTAACCTTCATACCTTAATGTAGGCTTAATGTAGAGTATGGTAGTTTTGTAGAACAGCGTCCTGGTCTGCAGTGCTAGTAAATGTGTTTCTGAAAATATATGTAAACACATATATAAATGAAAATGTCTTGTTGGTACCCAGTATTCAATTATTTTTTAAATCCTGCTCTACCGTTGTTGCTTGCAATGGTATTTCCAAGGTTCTTTACAAGGTAGTACAAATTGGTCAAAATGCCTCTGCAATGCTAGCAGTGTCCATACATATATTCCTTGGCTTTGTCAGTTTCATAATTTCCACAAAGGTTTTTAATATTTCTATTATGACTACCGTTTGGCAGGTCCCTCATGACACAAATTCTGGATATATGTTTAAAATATACTTTGAACTGAAAAAATAGTTCTATAGCTCTAAGGTACACCTGTTTATGAAATCTAGCTCAATATACATACTGCTGTGATTATGATTGTTATGACGCAGATGGAGCTGATATTTTCACACGTGGCGTTGTCATGAGGAAGACCGACTCAGTTTTTCGTCGTCAGCTGGTACACAAAGGGAATGCTTCTCCGTCCTAGATTATGATCTCTGTCACATGTCTCCAATAGGCTCGCCATGATATTGTTAGAATATTGCCAAGGGCGGCGTAAAACATTACTCACTCCTGGGATAGTCAGCATCTGAATCCAGCGTGTTCACTTACGTTAATTATTAAACAGTAGGAACAGTTTTCAGGATTGTAAGTTGCTGTCCTAAACTCCATGAAACCGTAATCAGGTTCGAAAACCTAAACAAACCTCTCTTGTCACATTCATTAAACTCCTCAAATGCCACTTGGAAGGGTTATATAACACAAAGGCAAAATGTGATTGTCAACACCGTATCACACACACACACACACACACACACACACACACACACACACACACACACACACACACACCTTGTAAGGTTACAAGGAACACGACGTACAGCATATTCTTATTCCGTTAATGCGATTAAAACAGTTCTGGAGGCTACATTCATGTTGCTGACACTGGTTTGGGATAATGGTTAAAATGCTGTCATATGATACTTAATTACTACCATGTGCATTTCATGTAATTAGATCTAAAGGAGGACACAATCCAAATAAAAAAAGAAAAAAGTGCGCCTTTCTGATGAGCTCAGTCTGACACGAGTTAGTTATTTGAAGCTCATGACTATAACACACTCATTGTAGATGACTGACAGTTATACCTGAAAGACTGTTGAATATCCTCCTGGTATATTCATTAATGCCATGGTTTTGACATTTTGTTTTTGAAATTTAAATAGAATACATGAAATCCTGTGTTTCTGTCCCCAAGCGAAACTGTGGCCACTGGAGTGTGTCACGCTTCATTCGCACTTACCACAACAGTGAACAGCTGCGTTTTGGTGTAAAGTTAGGTTAAATATTCGCCAATGTTCACTGAGTTTGACCTCATTTATTTAACTCATGACATTGAATTTGTGTTACAATACATCACTTCATGTGTAAACATCACCTTATTTTGCACAAGTTAGTTTAGGACAGTTGAACATATTACCCCGTATCGTATTATTGTTTCCCCGATTATATGTTGGATAGGTAACGCTTTAAAGTGACGCATTAATTGTATTTAATTTATCGGGTTTTCAGGACCTAGAACTGTGGCTGTCGTATTCGTTTTGGGGCAACTGTCACTGTCCTATATACTATTTGTTCTTCTTTGTGTTCATATATGAGTTCTTCTGGATGACGACCGGCTCTCCTAGATGCTGATCATTGTATTATGTAATGAATGAGCTTGCGAGTTGGCAAGGAGCTTTTCGCAGCTCTGAAGTCTTTCTAAACTACCTTGCAAAAGAAACCATAGGTCCTTTTCAAATTTAAATAAAAAAACCCAGAATATGGTAGATATTAATGCGAGATTTTGTTTTGTATCAATGCGTCAAACACATTTCAATATCTGCACATTACTGGAGAATAAGATGTGGAAATTATATATCAAGCACCAATATTTGGGTTATTATTTACCAGTTTGGTCAATGTGTGAAAAACCAACGGCATTTTCAAGTTAACCATACTTTAAGTAAGTGATAATTTAACTGTCAATATCGCGTGTGACCTCCTACGGCATCAATACAAGCCTGTAAATGTCGCCTCGCGGACGTTGTCAAACGTCGCATGACGTTACCGGATACGGCGCCGTCCCTGTCAGTGCCGTCCCTCCTGGGCGTTTTAGGGAGGGTGTTGGCGAAGTCGAAGTCGTCTGTTCAACTTGTCCCAGGAGTACCACCCCATACCATTACGCCACAACCGCCGGAAAGATGAACCTCACTAACCCAAACTGGGGCTAATCGTTCACCTCGACGCCTAAGTACCCTGTCTCTGCCATCGTTGCGGAGCAAACAAATTTGACTTTCGTCACTAAAAAGCACTCGTTGCCAGTTTCGCACTTGCCATCGTAGAACTTGTCGCACCCAACGCAACCGGTTCTGTCGATGTCGGAGGGTCAAGACCATGCCGCCGGAAGGGACGCCGAGCTCTAATTCATGCGGCTCTCAATCTTCTCAACACTGTCCACATGTTGATGCTTCGACGCTGTGCCGTTGTCGCAATTGACGTTGCCATCAAAAAGCGGTTTCGCGGATAAAGAGTGCGGGTGTAGCGGTCTTCTTGTTCGCTGGTGATACGTGGTCGTCCACTTCGTGGCCTGTCCTGAGTTCGCCCTGTCGAACTGGAACAATCTTGAAATCTTGAATTCTTGAAATCTTGAATTCTTGAAATCTTGAACGCTCGTGCCACATCGGCTTGCGTGGCACCTATATTTACCATACCTATGGCTCTCCCTGCTCCTGGGTTAAACGAGGCAATACTTTAATGTGTTTTTGTTACGTGACACAGGAACGTGTACAAACGTCGTTTATACCCAAGCTCTGCATGTGCGTTTTCGCATAGCACATGTTTACCACGTTCTTACAGCGGTAACGTTACCGTGATGTCCATTGCGTTTTGGCTGTACGTTTATCACCCTCTGTACTTGTGCACATATCACTATTATTATCCAGAATACCATTTGTGTCTTAAAGTATTTTGAAAATTGAAAACTGAAAACATGTATTTCCTTTTGCAAGAGAGTTTGTTACAAAATCAAACTTGTGGCTAAATCGTGAATGAAAACTTGAATGAAAATAATATTTACATACCCTATGTACCTTTGCTTAACTATAATGCGAACGCATAGTAGATTTACATGTACGCATGTGTGTATATTTGCAAATATGTAAATATGCGCACATATGTAAAGTATGTACATATGAACATGCTCTGAAGCAGCTCTTGTGGAATGAAGCCCTATTGAGTGTCTGAAGCGTGTTTTGACGTGCGTTTCGAGTTCATCTCATAGGTATTCTAGCAACCTTAGATTTCTTGATCATAAAGACCATGACAAGACATTGACGTTAGAATTGGCAAGGTAGCCTAAAACGTTCATTTTCGTTTGGCCGGTGAAAAAGAAATTGTGATTCATTACTGAACCAGACTCGCCTCCAGTTTCTAAGATTCCAGTTCCGGACTTAATGACACCACCGCAAGTGACTGCGCCGATGGAAGTCTCTCCAAGAATGAGCGACAAATGCCCACTTCACGCAATCGATTCCTGACAGTTTGGTAGGAAATTCTTCTCAAACCAGGGATGCGTTGTGCAGTCTCCACGGCTCTGGCGAAACGAGTTAGCAGTTAGCAGCACGGAAGCATCTGTCCTGGATTTTTACCCTGTCCGCGGCTTGGATAGTATTGTGTATTCCGCAAAGGCACTTTGTAAATTTCATATTTGCATGATGACATCAATGACATTATTGGAGCGCCATGGCAGGCAGCGACATACCTGCGGCTAGTCTTGGATAATAAATGTAGCAACACATCACTGTTTTAGATAATGACATGTGAGGTAATTTTTGATTTGGGTGTGTACAATGTTTATTTCAGTTCAGAAAGAAATATCTTAACCGTCATGGTTAAAGTATTATACTATCCAAAAAAGAAACGCATAGGCGATTTGTATTTTTAAAAATCTAGAATTACCTATTGTGTTCAAACTAACGTCAAAATATGTACCAAAAGTGTTGATTACATTATTTTACACAATGGCACAAGTAAAAAGTCAATTTTACCTGAAAATTTTGATTTTGATGAGATTTCTCACAAGTATCAGAAAGGCATCGCCACAACGCAACAGAAATCACATACCAGTTGAAATTGTGCAGCAAAGAGCATTCACTGTCTGGCAATAAAATCCATATTACACTGACCTAAAAAAGAAACGCATAGCTGAAATCTCATTTTTAAAGTAGATTTTTTCGGAAAATATGGAATGGAATGACAATTAATGTAAATATTAAGTGTTTTTTATAGTCAATACAACCAAAACAGACAAACAAACACAACCTCTGGTGATTATTCGCCACACCACAGCACCTTGAAAACGCTTTGTATAATCTGCACGTGGGAAAATCTGAAAGCATTATGCACGTGCAAATGCAGGATCTCAATCTTGATTATGATGGCTATAAAAGGGGACAGGTCCTGTTGCGATTCATTCTTCGAATTTCTTTCTATGCGACGCGAAAAATGCCAAGGTTAAATGAAGAAAACAGAAATAGAGCCATTGGACGTCTGGAAGCTGGGGAAAGTCAGTCATCAGTTGCCAGACGTCTGAATGTGAGGCAGAGCACGATTTCCCGTCTCTGGCAACGATACATGCAACACAACTCGACCAGAGACCGTCCAAGGAGTGGGAGACCAAGGGTGACAACTCCAGCACAAGACCGCTACATCCGGGTGCTTCATCTGCGTAATCGGGCCGTCACTGCTACGTATACCGCTGATCACGTTCCTGGGCTGCGTAGAGTCTCTCCACAAACCATCAGGAATCGCCTAAGAGAGCATGGAATTCGACCTATGCGACCTCATGCAGGACCTGTTCTGCATCCCCATCACCGTCGTGCACGTCTTCAGTGGTGCAGGAACGTTCGGGCATGGAACCTCTTGAATTGGAGGAGGATCTGGTTCAGCGATGAGTCTCGTTTTCTGCTGTACAGACATGATGGAAGGATGCGTGTTTACAGACGTCGAAATGAGAGATATGCTCGACATTGCGTTCGTGAGGTCAACAGACACGGTGGTGGAGGTGTAATGATGTGGGGAGGCATATCTATGAACGGCAGGACACAGTTGGTGCATGTGCAAGGGAATCTCAATGCTGTACGCTACCGGCATGAAATTCTGAACCGTCATGTTGTTCCTACAATTGACGCTAGAGGGGAAATTTTCCAGCACGACAATGCAAGACCGCACACAGCACGCATTACCACGGATTTCCTTGCCAATAACAACATTACAGTTCTTCCATGGCCCTCAAAATCGCCGGATTTGAACCCAATTGAACATTTATGGGACCAATTGGGTAAACGGTTACGACGTCGACAGCCGCAGCCACAGACACGTCTACAGTTGGTGAATGCGTTGCGAGATGAGTGGAGAAGAATCCCACAAAGGCGGATACGACGTCTTATACAGTCAATGCCCAGGCGATGCAGAGCAGTGATTGATGCCCGTGGTGGTCACACCCGATACTGACTTTCTCACTATGCCATGGAAAATAGAGACGCTTAATACCACTGTGAATGATTGTATAAGTCTTGACACACATTTGTTAATACCCGTGTGAATTATCATTGCTCAAGTTCCATTACTTTTTGTGCAATTTCAGTTAATAAATCATCTCTCATAACATTGGATTTTCACCTATGCGTTTCTTTTTTGGGCCAGTGTACTTTCAGAAACTGGCATTCGGTATCTAAAAGTATCCACTTGGTGGTATGGGCATTACCTTCTTCTATACTGGTGTAAAAGTGAAAATACAACATTTTGGCGACAGATTTCTCGTCTCTGCGTTTCCTGGTTTGGATGGTGTAGTTACTACATAGGAAATTCTGCCTTTTCTCAAATACCAAAAACATAGACATGGATAGGTTTTGATTTACATATGAATTAGAACTAGTCATTTGTTGTACCATTTTCTCATAAAAGCGAAAATATCTGAAATAGTTCAGTGGGATTGAGATCGCTAAAGAACGAACATTCAAGACAACGAATACACATGGCACAAAATCTCTCAGCTGCAGATAATATTTGCTTTCTGTCCACAGCACTCATCAGCTTGTGCGTGTGACTAATACAGCGTAATATAAACATTATTCTGGACATCCGAGTTGTAATTTTTAAAAAATCAAGTTTCAGAGGACCAGAAACAGAAAATCTCTAAACCGAAATACCTTGGACTTTTACAAAAGATTGTTAGTTTTCATTATCAGCACATCTTTGATGAATCTGTTTCAAGAAAATATCTTTACTCCTACTCTTTGTGTATTTCAAACATACCCATAACCAAATTATTATGTATCAGTAGAAGGTTCACATCAACGATATGTAAAAGAACATTCACAGGTAATGACGCCAATATCAGCTTGGCAAGGAAAGCATAGTGAGTCCCAAAACTCACATTGATGGATATTTCATTAAACTGACTAGTCAGAGATATTAACTATCTACCCTAAGATGGGTACATAAACTGGCTTTGTGTACCTACCCCAAAACTGTCTTACTTGGAAAACACCTGACAGATACAGTACCTACAGACGTTCTGGACCCCCTTCGATAGATAGATATATGGTAGATAATGCGGACACAGTTATTCAATTGGATGTCGTTAGTTACTCCCAGTCGTTACGTTCATCCCACTAACACCAGAGATATAGAAAAAAGCTGTCCTGTAATTACCTGCTGGGAAAGCTGATTTCGACCGATTACACTGTAGTATTTACAAACATGTACATATTAAATAATGGACAGAAGTCAGACTCATAGCCTGCTGAACCAGTTATTGTTACAGCGTTCACCAATGTCCGTTTTTCTCCTGATGTCCACGAATGAAGGGACGCTGATGAAATTATCGCGAAAAATAACTCTTGGGGTTTGTTGTCTCCCATTGTCAAAACAAGGTCAGCGAATGAGTCTTTTGCAATTGTACCTTCTCCATATTGCGTTACGTGATGTGACAGACATTGCACCAAAACATCCGTTAACATGAACAAGCCTTTTGACAGTCTTTCTTTTGTCAGGAAGAAAAAATAATCTTTTATTACAACTACATCAGTGCGAACTGGAAATATCTGTGACTGTATAACAGCACTCACTATATATTGCATACGACATTGTTACAGCAATTCTAATGAGCTTATTACATGTTATTTATAGCTTGTCATATAATCCTCATTGAGAGCCTCGTTCTGATACTGAAACATGAAAAATAGTTCTTCAAGCAGTAAACCACACATTCTGTTAAGATGGAGGTTGATTTAACACGACACAGAACATGTTTAACAAAACCTTCATCAGCTGTATTTACGTCTCCCTTTACCTTATCCCTATTGCCATTGTTTTTGTGTCTGCGTTTGTTTGATCCTCTGTGATTCATTGTATATACATGTACGTCCCCTGCCTCCAGTCAACTCTGGTATACAGTATATTTCGTACTCCTGTCTTTAATCGTGAAGAAGGGGCAAGAGGCAGCCTGAAAACGTCGTGTTATTCATTAAAGTAGACGTTGTCATCCATATACTCGCCTTAAATTACTAACAATACCATTGGTAAATGTCCCAAACTGGCATTCTTTATATAGCATTGAAGATGGTCCTATCCGTGAGAGTGCATCAGCTTCGCCAATGTTTCAGAATGATATAACCTTGTCCCAAAGCGTGAACAATGCCCATTGTTGACAAAAACTCATTGTGATAACAATGTTTCGTTTAGAGAGAGCGTCCTTTAATTCCAGTGAATGTATCATCGATATCCCATTGTGGTCTGTAGAATGAACGCTTGGTTGTTATGTCGCATTGAAATTATATTGGATATCCTCATAGCGATATTACAGACCCTTAAATATTTTCCCATTGATTGGTAAACAACCGTCGGGTCGTATTACCCGGTACTGCAATGTGTCTATTACGTGTATCATTCTGTATACTTGGACATGTACATATATATCTATTTTGATCTGAAATGGTCATTGTATTCATTGTTATCATAACATTAAGCGTGAATACATCGAGTTACAATGACATTGCCATAGATATCACTTTACTTTTAATTAAATCCTGATACTGATGTGTGTGTATTGCACAGCTCACTGTATTGTAGATACACGCACGCACGCACGCACACACGCACGCACACACACATTAGATGGATGGAAGGATGGATTATAGACAGACAGACAGATAGATAGATAGATAGATAGATAGATGGATAGATACGCAGGTAGGTAAGTAGATAGATAGATGTTACATGTTTCCTCACTCTGGGAACATCTCAAGTTCACCAGTTTGGTAGGTTTAGCTGTCATACAGGGCCGGGATTCTAGTGTGCTATGGTTATATGGTGTAAGAAGCAAGATTGGGAAAATGGCGAAAATCTTAAGATTGACTGTGGCTTTCTTTCTACACATTGCTTATGTGTAATGCCATTTTAATTTCATGAACATGAGTTTATGAGACCAAACAGTAGGAGTCCAATGTTAGGCTTTTGAAACATTTCTAGAGAACATGTGGCGGTGGACAGACAATCTGCACGCTCACATCAGGATGGTACTGACCGGATTTACTTAGGGGACAGCTGTGTCAGATTATTTACAGTAATCACCTGGCGATTCAGATTCATTTCATTCTTGATTCAATCTTTTGAATAAATACATACCTGAATAAGTCCAATAGAAAAGTAACCTGTATATATATACTCGGACCAGTTGCAGCGTGGATTCCTTGTTGCCTGCTAATCTTGCGTAGAGCAGTCACCACGGAACGCTGCCTTCCGTATAAATATTGAAGGTCTGATTATTGCGCTGATATTGCTCGATAGAAGAAGGATTACATTGGACTCGTGCATTTAACATATTTAACGTTTTCCATGATTACTACCTGTTTTAAATGGCAGTTTTTAAACGGAACTCCGCAAGCGTAGATTTACATTCATCAGTGAAGGATGGCCAGGAAGAGATCTTCACAATTCAAGCTTACAGCAACTTGGCTTACCAGCCGGATGAGATTGAACCGTGCTCATCTACCGCAGGAACAGCAGATTCTGATGCTACACGCTCGTCAAAGCGTAAGTCCTCTTCAGGCTCTCCGCCGACTCTGAAGAAGTCCCTCAATCTGCTTCACTGTATAGCTGTCATGATTGCCGTCACTGGAAGCAACTCCATCTTTGTATCAGTTGGCGTCATCGTAAGGTCTGCTGGATCCATTGGAGCCACCCTCATCGTGTGGCTTGCAGGCGGACTCATCAACATGGGCATGGCCCTGTGTTATGCAGAGATGGGCGCCATGTTTCCTTACGCAGGGGGATATTATACGTATGTCCTGAATGTCCTTGGTTCCTTGCCAGCGTTTCTGATAATGTATGGGCAAATAACATTCATAGTGGGACCAAGCTGGGCCCTTCTCGCCTACACGTCGGCCTTGTATATTGTGAACGCCATCTTCCCTGGCTGCGTCAGTGAGGATGTTGAATTAGGGATTAAGTTGCTTGCTTGCTGGATACTTGGTAAGTAAAGGCGACATCTTGAGATATTTCCACATTCACTGAAATATGGGATATTTGAGATTACACTTTCTCAGTAATGTACAGATTCTAGAACTTTGGATGGGTTGAGGCCCATCTGGTATTCGAATCCAAACAGTTAGGGTCAGGCACACAAATTCAGCCACCTAACCCGCTCAGTTAGTTTTGTGGTGTACTCCCGCTCACACATGCTCTCTCTCTCTCTCTCTCTCTCTCTCTCTCTCTCTCTCTTTCTCTCTCTCTCTCACACATATTCTCTATCTGTCTCACGCTCTCGCTCGTACTGTCTCCCTTTTTCTCGCTTTCTCTCTCTCACACACTCATTCTCTCTATCCCCGCCTCTCGTTCTCGTTCTTTCTGTCCTCCTCTCTCCCCTCTATCTCACACTCCCCCCCCTCTCTCTCTCACACACACACACGTGACCTTATTTGCTTGCATTTTACTGAAGATACCTAAATACTTATTTGTTACCGAAGCTTCTTGTGACAAAATTTTCCTTCATCAAAATATTAATTTTATATATAGTTTTTGTTAAGTCATACTAATTCTCCAGGTGCGTACTCCTGGTGATGAAGCTGTTCTGTTTTCAGTGACAGTGGTCGTCGTCAACTGCACGTTCATAAAGTTCGTTACCAAGGTTCAGACATTTCTGACTTCCACCAAGATGCTTGCTCTTCTTATCATCATCGGTGGAGGGACTGCAGTCATCGCACAAGGTATACAAAACATAAATGATAACAGTAGTGATAACATGATAACAGTCGTGTGAGGCAACCCCACGCTTTTACTGAATACCTTTTTGCTCCAAGATATTCTGTTGTGCACATGTAGTGTTTATGCGGCGCCAAATACAAACTCGGCCACTAGGCATAAAGAAAAGTGCAAGAGAACAAAAGAAACCAACTTTTGTCCGACCGACCAGTAGAGCCTTCCCCGCCGCTTACCAGTGACGTCGAATTTGACATCAAACTAGCCCTGTTGCTTTCCGCTGTAGAGATAACAACAGACTTTGGATAGAACGTGTGGTTTTGAAACCATTCTGGTTGTAACACGCCACCGAATCGATGAAAGATTCCGATTCTTCGAAGGGCCTCATCCCCCAAAGCAACTGTGGTCGACCTGAACACCGACGATCCCTAACGTTATCAGGTCCTGACGTTGTCTAGCCTATCGGCTGATAATCAACAAGTGACGAGCATCCCATGCAATAGGTCACACTGGCATGCCAACATTCTACAATCCAGCATTTCAGTACCGTGCCATCCTTTAGCACTTGTCAAAGTGTCATCTTTCAGCAGTTGTCAACCTGCCATCTGTCAGCAGTTGTCAAAGTGCCATCTTTCAGCTTTCGGTTGTCTGCTTGGGCCCATGTATGTCTCTTATCACAAACGAAAGCAGTCAATTTTCCAAGTTATCGAGGTGTAAGGACAGTTTACTTAAACTTGATATTTGTTTAATGACGGGTTCACATATTGCACGTGATCGCTGCTTTGGTCGTAGTACGTACATATCTGAACTGATCTGACACTGAATAGAACAAACGTTCAAAATGAGATGTGGTGAGATGGCAAGCAGTTGCTTACCTTCCACGACTCACAGGTAGTTTATAACCCATGGCATTCGAGAGCACAAATGCCGGCTGGCCGAGGTAATGAGTAAAGAGCCTTGATAGCCATTCACCGGAGGAAAGTGGCATTTTGTTACATACAGCCATATAGAACTTCAATATATGTTCTGTTGTTGACTGACAGGTAAAGCAGACAACTTTGAGAATATATTTGCTAACACCTCGAGAGAACCGGGAGAGCTTGCAGTCACCATCATCTATACCTCGTTTGCATATGGAGGATGGTGAGCTTCCTTTACACAATAATTTAACAGACTGAATAGGATCATATACTCTATACTAAAAGCTTTATCATTACAATCTCCAGTATATACAATATCTACACACAAATATATACTTACGTCACAGACCCAATCTGACCATTCACACGTATACACAATATGTATTTGAGAACTAGGAGTTTCCCAAGAGCTGACTTGTGCTATATGCTGTTTCCAGGCAGGTCATGATGACAATGGCAGAAGAGATAAAGAATCCTGGAAGGTGAGTGGAATTGTTATTTGTGTCTAGTTCTCTATGGATTGCTCTTCCGCGTTATTGAACCTTTCCTGCGATCGTGTTACACGTGACATTTGTTGGAAATTTAAGGTTTTATGTAAATTTCAAAGTACACGCATAACAGCGGTCTGTAAAGCAGGGCAAGCGAACGATGTTGAGGCACTGTTCTATTTAGTAATGCCCACAAGGACTTGAAGCGTCATATAATCATTAGTGTCTAGAATGTGGGTTCTATAAAGATGTATCTGATAGTGAATTATAGACAGGACATCGTACTTCGAAATTTATGAGGCCTAGATATTAGATTAGATATTAGAACCGGTCACCAAAACATAAGTTTGGCCTAAATCGGGTTCATGTCATGTTATTGAGAAAGCGACATCCTCAAATACTTGTATGTTGTTAAAATATTTTTATATGTTACAGTAGTTTTACAGCCTTTAGCTCAGTATCTATGCCATGAGCTTGTAGGAGGATGCCCATCTAATGAACAGTCTAGAGGAAAGCGTTAGTCAATTCACTAGCACGATAACTTTATGTAATTACATATTTAAATAGTTAAATTTTCACCATCACCAAAAAGTTATAAAGCTTCATTAGAATGATGAAAATGACACATTTTGTTAAAATAATGAACTGTTTATTTTAAAAAAATAGGCTGGCTGTTTCACAGTTGAAACATGTCTTCCACTTTTAGACTTGTCTTTAACCCCACGTCTGTCTTTCTCTTTCCTTCTCTCTCTCTCTCTCCACACATGGTGAATGTGCCACCTGATTATGTCAAAGAAATAAAAAAATGCTTCAGAAAAACAAGAACACAACAACAAGAGATTTTTGCGCTTTGATGAAGAACCATGGGAAATATTCTATCGCAGTCTGTATCCGTGTACCACTACGTGTCATTCTCTCTGTTGCAGGAATCTCCCTCGTTCAATATATATTGGTTTCACCATCGTCATCATGAAGTATATTCTAGCAAATGTCGCCTACTTCACCATGATCAGCCCCGCAGAGATGTTGCAGTCGGACGCCGTGGCGCTGGTGAGCTGTTACGGATGATGTGTGATGCCTTGGGTCCTTCGATACATCATCTTAAATCATCTTATATCATGTCTTATATCATATTCCTCGCCTCTACACCGTAGGAGAAATAAAATGATTACGCTTTCCGATAGCAGAATACAAATGAATTCTAATTAAAAAATCTACAGGAGAGTTGCCGTTGCTGAGAGCTAGAAGATTTTTCTTTAACTCATGAATGTTTTCCACAGATGTTTTCGCAGCGTCTGTACGTTCCCATCTCCATTGTCATCTCTGTCCTCGTCGCAACCTCGTCAACAGCAACCCTCAATGCTGCCGTCATGGGACATTCCAGGTGAGCATGTAGGACACTTTCAGGGACAAACCCTGGTGGCTTGTGAGCAGTCAGAAGGACAAGACTAGAGTATTTATATACTGTCATGAACATCTAAGATGCCGCCCCACGAGCGTCACGAGACAACATGCACTCACTGGTACTCTTTAACAAACATTTTATGATGTCATATCGCAATCACTGGCAGTCATAACGGCATCCAATTCCTTTGCTGTGGAACCACCATTACTTAGATTACGTAGCAATACTTTGTAAAACCGTCATTACGAAACCTTCATCACAGACAAGGAATAATATCATTATTTGTATAGCTGTACCTTATAAATAAACACGCAGAAACACACACACACACAGACAGACACACGCACACATACACACTATTGAAGTTAAGAGGCTATCTGATGGCCTGAACTTGTGACGCACATTACCAGCATTTGTACTTACAATTCCCTTTATTCATAAGACAACAAAGTTTGTGCACGGGTTATTGCTATTGTTGTTTACAGACTTGTGTTTGCGGGCTCAAGGGCGGGTCACATGCCGCTGATTTTCGGCATGATTCATCCAAAGTACCTAACGCCAAGGCCTGCTACGTTTTTGCTGGTAAGTACATATAATACAAAATCACAGTTACTGATTTGAGCGCGTAAACTGACGAGCTAAAGAAACTACACAGGTTTTGTTTCTTCCAGTAGGATATAAATAACAAAACCATTTGATGAAATGGAAAATGTATGTTGAAGCACACTGCAAGAGGCATGTTTTATTCGCAAAATGGCATTGTAACAATACACAGTGAAGTAGGGTTGACCGCCGCAGACGGTACATACGATTCTGGAAGGTCATTCCACACAGCGACCCATACGCCAATAGCACGAAGTCGTTTGGTCACTGTGAATCGGCTCACGCGCTGACTCAGTGATGTTGCAGCTGATGACGTCACCAGCAGCATCTGATTGCGTAGGTGAATAAGCCGCGGATAGCGACCCTCATGGGGTGTTGTGACTCTGGAACGTCCACTTCTGGGTCGATCACGTGTCTGGCCTCTCATACTGTCAAACAGGAGAATAATGGTTTGTCAAATCAATGCCCTTGCAATATGGTTGTTGAAAATACCCATTTGTGACAGTCCTCTGGTCCATTGTCGTGGCGCCGACGTCAATATTGGAATTTTCTCGTGAGAATTGTGTCAAGTGATTGTTCAGTCTTCACGATAAAGATGTTTTATACCCTCTGTACAAAAAATGGTCGTTCATGGAACAGTAATCACCATTTTGCGAAACATAGTGCAAAACACGTTTAAAATGTTTTGGTTGCATTTTAACATAAGAAACATGACTGTTGCTTTCTATACATTCAATGTTCTGTTAGAACGCATATTTGAGAATGCAGCAACAATTACACCAGTGTATTTTCTTTTGCTCGTCAGCTTATTTCATACACTTATCTATCTGTGAAAATGCTGTTCACAATTTGTCTTCAGCAACCCTTGCATTTCTGCAGAGTGGGCAAACTGAATCATGTGGTGAAGCCTTTGATTGGGTTGACGCATGTCATTGTATTCCAGTAGTGAATGTCGATGCTGATGCTGTCAGACAATGGATTGCCTGGGCCAGAGTCGTTCATTTACAAACCGCATCCATCTTCACTTTACACAGCTTTCCTGCGGGATGATCGTGTTGTTCATAGGGGATTTAACAACCATGATGGCCTACATTGGCTTCTTCAGCACCATCTCAGGCATCGTTGTCATCATGTTGCTGCTGTACCTGCGAGTGAAGAAACCAAGCGTTGACAGACCGTATAAGGTAACTGCTCGTTGTTGTTCGGGACGATACACTCCGGATGTACCGTGATATGCAATGTTCAGTCAAGCATCATCGAGTGAGTAATCCTGAATGGTATTCCATCAGTCTGGCGACTGGGGATACTAGAAATGTGCCTCACATATTGTAGCCATAAAAGCAAAAGATTAGCATTCAACATGACGAGAGAATACTGACACTACCAGCATACTCTCCCGCCCCTAGCTGGAAAGTTTAGAAGTTTTTGTCTCACATCGGAAGACCATATTTACACAAATATGTAGTTTATCGTCTTTGTTATTAGACAGTGTGCGAAATAGTTTACACATGTTGCTAACGAATCGGACAAGAAAGTTACTAGCCCACAAAATTGTTTCACTAGTATACAAATATACATATGACCGCAGAGCTTTACTGACCCAGTTGGATTTTTACTAGCCACGGGCCAGCGGGTCCGTGGCTATTTTGCACACTGTTGTGAGGAACTCAACGTTTCGAACATTATGGGAAAGAGTATGAAGGAAGCACTGAAAATCAGTGATGAGATCAGGTGTTTATGAAAAGGAAGACCATGCTCTGATCTACCAGGAACATCGGCGTTCACGAAACACGCCTAACAATGATTGTATAAAGGCGAGGTCCACTACTTTAAACCAGGGTATTTGACCATGTGCCAAATAGTAACCAGGGCCTCCTTTCGCGAAGCGCTGTGGTCACAAAGGTAACCTTGAGGCAATGTTAAAGAACAAGAGTTACGATTACCCATGGTAACGATTGGTTTGTGAAAGGAGCTCCTGTCCGCGTAGGTGCAATACAAGGCGATGGGATCGCCGAAGCATGGTAAAAAACATAGATATATCAACTGATGAATGGTTCCAGTCCCAAACTAACCGGCACCCGTGAAGAGCCACCTCCTCGTGGTGGGTGCTGGGTAACGCTAAGTGCTCTTCTCCAGTGTGGACCTGGGGCAGAATGTGTCCACAACACCCCATTGCTGGTCGTAAGAGGCGACCAAATTGGGCAACCTGTTTGCCGTGGGTTGCGTCCCGTGATGGTGGAGGACGGTAGTCTGGTGGTTGAGGGCAGTAGGAGACTGCACCATTTTGCTCTCACTGCTCAACACACCACTTCTCCCCTTACATCACGTAGACCGGTGTAGAACTGGCCCAGTTTTATCAATCGGCTGGTCACGCCAAGCCCTGAGCTGCAACTATGTAATGCTCAAAATTTATGAAACTGTTAATTTTTGTTTTTTCATGCTTGGCAAATTGAGTTTGTAATTTAAAATGAATCATTTTATGTATGTTTTTGCCGAGAGTCGTATGCCCAGAAGGCGGTGGCTCATGGACCTGGTGGATCTATTAATCTTTTAATTTTTCTTCTGGAGTATATCATCCGGGTATCCTTGGTGCTGCAAGCTGGAGATGCGCTTGTTTTTTGCATTGTTCTCCGTAGTGAGTGGGGAGCTCGGATGACGAATCATTAACACTTAAGCATGGAATACCAAACCCCAAACAAAAAAAACAAACGTCCACTTGACAATGATTATGATGAATAGCGACCTTCGAAATCTGTTGATTATTGGCCTTGTTTCTTAATTCTTGAGACTCTTGATCAAACTCCATTAAAGCTGAATCCGTTTGCTATATCAAAAGGTGTCCACGGAATAGCAGGAGAAATTAAAGACGTCAAACGGTTGTGTTCAGGATCTCTGTTGCTCGAATGTAATAGAAAACAACGAGCAACCAATCGGCTGTCCACTGAAATGTTTGTTGGAGTTAAGGTTAAGGTCTCTGCACATAGAACTCTGAACACCAGTAAAGGTATTGTAACAGATCGAGAACGCCCATTTGCAGATATGACTGAGTTTCACGTTGTATCAGAAATAAAGGAACAGGGAGTGATATATGTAAAAAGATTTTCAAGTCGAAAAAATAATGAGGTTGTTCCAACTAGCACGTATCTGTTTTCGTTCTCTGCACCAAATCCACCAAAATCAGTCAGGGCAGATTACTGCGATGTTAACGTTGATGTGTACATTCCCACACCTTTGCGGTGTTTTAAATGCCAAAAATATGGACATGGTGTGAACACTTGCACATTGTCTGTTACATGTGCTCACTGTGCTGAGAATACACATGTAACAGAAGACTGTGAAAGTAGCTCCAAAACATGTGCCACGCAAATCACTCAGCCTTTTCTAAGGATTGTCCTATTTGGAAAAGCAGATGGAGATCAATAGGATCAAATTTACCAATAACATTAGTTTTGCAGAAGCCAGCAAGTTAGCATGGTCAACTGATCCTACTGAAACATATGCCTCCATCACCAGAAAACCACCAGAAACAAACCTAAAGGAAAATACTTCACCAGTAGTTACGTTGTAAGATATAAGATAAGATATGGATGTATCTGATAACATCCACCCTCTGGCACATAACTTGTCGCCCTCTAAAAAAGGTGCGGGGTAGATCCCCCCAATCAACCCACCAAAAAGATAATATCTTCCAAACACATAGTACAATGGAACTGTAGAGGACTGAAGACTAATTATAATGAGTTACATCTATTAGTCCAGGATCTGGCACCATCATCATTTTGTCTGCAGGAAACTCATCCGAAACAGACAGATACTTAAAATTTACGTCAGTACGATGCGTATAATTATTTCTCACCTTCGGGTGGCAACTGGTGGATCTTCAGTCCTTGTTAAGCAGAATGTTATCCACAGCCATGTACCACTGACAACAAATCTCCAAGCAGTTGCAGTGAGACTTACACTTCATGTTGTCTTTACATTATGCTCACTCTATGTTCCCCCTTCTTCAACACTTCACCTGACTGATCTCCAAGCTCTCTATGATCAACTTCCGAAACCATGCATTATATTGGGTGATTTTAATGGTCACAATCCACTCTGGGGTGGTACAAATACGAACAGTAAAGGTGTGCATTTTTTAATGATGATTCAAGCACTTATCTTCATCCTGCAACCGGCACATACTCTTCTCTAGATTTGTCTCTTACAGACTCTAAGCTACTGAATGAATTTTATTGGTCCGTTCACGACGATCTCTGTGGAAGTGATCATTTTCCAACGATATTATCTGAATCTTCTCCGACTGATTCTTCATCAAGATTGAGTTTTTCCAAGCCGAACTGATCCTTATTTCAAACTCAATGTACATCTAAATTAAGACCCGAATATTTCAGTGATAGTGCTGATCCTATTCAGGTATAGTCTGACGTTTTAAATGTAATTGCTGATGAGTGGATACCAAGATCCTCTACAACTCCACATGTGCGAAAGCCATGGTTTACGACAGACTGTAAAAATGCTAGAAAAGCAAGGAAAAGGGCAGAGAAATAGTTCCGCCATCGCCCAATTGTCCACAACTTAAACAGATTTAAAATACTGAATACAAAGGCGCGTCGTACCTTTAAACAAAGCAAGCGACAATCTTGGAGGAACTGTGTCTCTAATATTAATTCACGCGCGCCAATGTCCAAAATATGGAACATGGTTCAAGGAATTAAAGGCAAAGGTTCAAATTCTGCCGTTTACCATCTCAAATCTCAAATTGCAAATAAAATTGGCGAAACTCTTGCCAAGAATTCTTAATTGGCAAACTTCGTCCCTGAGTTTCAGAGATATCAGAAACAACAGGAGAAGACAAAACTCAAATTTGAATCAGAAAACGGTGAAAACTATAATGAAGTGTTTTCATTACATGAGCTGTATACTGCTCTTGAGCAAGCTCATGACACAGCAGCGGGTGATGACAATATTCATTATCAGCTGCTGAAACACTTGCCTGAACCATGTCTGGTCACACTTTTAGATATATCTGACCAAATATGGACATTTGGAAACTTTCCTCCTTCATGGCGTAATGCCATTGTAATTCCTGTACCCAAACCTGGTAAGGATCATACTGATTCTTCCTTTTACAGACCAATATCTTTAAGCAGCTGTGTCTTTAAAACCATGGAGCGAATGGTAAATAACAGATTAATTTGGTATCTGGAAACCAATAACCTCATTACAAATATTCATTGTGGTTTTCGGAAGAATAGAAGTACCATTGATCATTTGGTACGTTTAGAATCCTTTGCCAAAAATGCTCTAGTAAATAAACAAGATGCAGTATCAATATTCTTTGATCTTGAGAAAGCGTACGATACCACCTGGAAGCATGGCATTTTAAAGGATTCACATGATTTTGGGTTGAGAGGTCGTTTACCTCATTTTATATCACAGTTTTTAAAAGACAGACAGTTTCAAGTCCGATTGGGTTCAACCCTGTCTGACCATTATAATCAGGATCAGGGTGTTCCACAAGGCAGTATTTTGTCTGTCACTTTATTTAGTATTAAGATCAGCAGTTTATCCAAGGTTTTAAACGAGTCCACTGACGGATCACTCTGTGTGGATGATTTTAATATTTCTTGTCGCGGTAAAAATATGCATACTATTGAACGGCAACTACAGTTGTGTTTAAACAAAATAAATAAATGTGTCTTGAAAACGGCTTTAAATTTTCTAAATCCAAAACTAATTGTATACACTTTTGTAGAAAGTATAAGCTGCATAAGGACCCTGAACTATCTTTGAATGGCACTCCTATCAAAGTTGTCAGGGAGGCCAAGTTCTTGGGTTTAATTTTCGATTCTCATTTAACCCTCTTACCGCACATCTCTTAAAGCTAAATGCCTGAAAGCACTAGATTTGTTGAAAGTTGTTTCTAACTCAAAGTGTTGAGGGGATCAAACTACTCTCTTACACCATTATCGATCACTGGTCCGTTCAAAACTCGATTATGGCCCCATCATATATGGTGGAGCCTGCAAAAGCAACCTTAAACTTCTTGATTCTGTCCACCATCAAGGTTTAAGACTTTGTCTTGGGTCGTTCAGAACTTCACCTATTGACTGTCTCTACGTTAGGGCCGCTATACCATCTCTTACACAACGTCGTATAAAATTGTCTTTACAATACATTACTTAGTTACAGTGTTCCCAGAAATTATTGAGAAAATCTTTGTGTTTTTCTAATGATGCTAAGATTGGAAAAAGGGCTTTCACTATGTACTAAGCATACTAAATAAGGGAGACACCTCTTGAAGGCTTAGAAGGCAGCTCATTACGTCAAGAGTTATCTCCCTTGTCTGAGCAGACGGCTTCCTGTGTTGACATGGCAGAATTTACAGCAAGAGAGAAAAGAAAGCTCATTCTAGATGATTTTGAAAGGGGTGAGGCTGATGCTAAAGTGTTAGCTTGTAGACATGGTATTCCTCTGTCTACAGTATACAGAACTTTGAAGAATATTCAAACAGGAACCGGGATAGAGCACAAAGCAGGGGCAGGAAATTCAGTGTTGTGGATCGCCGAAGACTTGGGCAGATTGTGAGTAGGGGCAAATTGAAAAGTGTTGAGAACATCAGAAATGAAATGATTAGCAGAGGAAGTCCTCAGGTATGCAATGAAACAGTAAGGCAGGAATTACAGAGACTTAATTGGGTGAAAAAACGTGGAATTCCCTCGCCGTTGATGAAAGATGCACAAAAGGAAAAACGTTTAAACTGGTGTCGGGCTCATGAAAATCAAGATTGGAATAATGTTTTCTTTTCGGATGAAAGTTCTGTTTGGCTTTTCCCTAATTGTGTGAAAATTTGGACCAAAGATACTGTCAAACTTATCTACCAGCGACCAAAACATAGCCCGAAGTTTCACATGTGGGGTGGCGTATCGGCTCGCGGAGTGACGCCATTGTGTGTGTTCACGGGAAACTTGACAAAAGAAAGATACGTTGACATTCTAAATGGTCACCTTCTTCCGACAGCACAAACATTGTATGAAGATGATTGGATTTTCCAGCATGATAATGACCCAAAACACATTGCGCGCTACACAAAACAGTGGTTGTCGGGCGAATATGTTCAAGTTTTAAACTGGCCCAGTTACAGCCCAGACCTAAACCCAATTGAGAATGCGTGGGGAGTCATGAAGGACAGAATAAATCAAAAGGGACTGAGAAATATTGAAGATATGAAGGCCGAGGTGGTCCAATATTGGGATACCCTGTCACACGATTACCTACAAACTTTGATGGGTAGTGTGCCTAGGCGTATTCAGGCATGCATTGCTGAGCGAGGAGGTCTAACAAAGTACTAAAACAAGACTGTAAAAGGATGATGTTTTAACATGTTTATGTAAGTAAAACGCCAGAAGTTAATAAACGTAATGAGTTACATGACGCAACATGATTCTCAATAATTTCTGGGAATACTATATATTCTAATGAATCTAATCCTGCCTATAACTGTGTGTTCAAACCGCTTTATGAAGATTTGTGCGAAGGGATGTCAATAAGTTTTGAGCCTTGTGCATTTTTCATACCCAGGTGTCACAGCCTTTGGTACGACATTGAACCTCGGGGTGTAGCTGATGTGATATATACGTTTTGGTATCCTACTCTCAGAAGTTATTGAACAGCTCACATTGACAGAAAGAGACCCCCCTCACGGCAGTGAAAATGAATAAAATTGAGTATAGAGCAGTAATTAAGTTTTTAGTTCTTGAAGGAAACTCGGCGAAGAACATTGAAGGAAGGCTTTCAGCAGTTTATGGGAAGTCTCCCCCTTCATCTGCTACCATCAAACGATGGGTCAATGAATTTACGCATGGTAGAGAGAGTCTTGAAGATGACCCCGTCCAGGTCGCCCAACAACAAGCACTAGTCAGGAAAACATTGACAGAGTGCATAGACTGGAAAATCGTCGAATCGCACTCCACGAGTTACAGGAGACCACAGGCGTTTCACACGGATCCATCGAGACAATTCTTCATGAACATCTCGTCATGTCTAAGGTGTGCGCAAGATGGGTGCCAAGAATGCTTACAGATGAAATGAAGCAAACAAGGGTCACCATAAGCAACTCCATGCTAACCAGATACAACAAGAATCGAGAAGATTTTCACTTTAGGCTAGTAACCTATGATGAAACCTGGATCCACCACTATGATCCTGAGAGCAAACAAGAATCCATTGAATGGAAACATGTCACTTCTCCCAGGACCAAAAAGTCCGTTACCTCCAGATCGGTGCACAAGGTAATGGCGACGGTCTTCTGGGATAGCAAAGGCGTCATCCACATAGACCAAAAGGAAGAACAATGAATGGGGA
This sequence comes from Haliotis asinina, assembly GCF_037392515.1. Taxonomy (NCBI): domain Eukaryota; kingdom Metazoa; phylum Mollusca; class Gastropoda; order Lepetellida; family Haliotidae; genus Haliotis; species Haliotis asinina. The sequence continues at coordinate 46,234,686 of NC_090280.1, read as the reverse complement.
ATATTACGCTAACTTGTTGAGGTAAGTGCGACAGTGAATCAAGGAGAAGCGCCGGGGCAAGATCAGACGTGGTTATTCTTCTACATCAAGACAATGCTCCAGTACACTTTTCTCGCGTTTTCTGCCGCTGTTGTCCGGGAATGCGGGTACTCGTAGATTTCAGGATAATAATGAGCTTATTGCTGCTACTGAGGCTTTGTTTGAGGACCAAAATGGCGGCTTCTACAGAGATGGCATCAGCGCCTGGCAGAAAAGATGGAACAAGTGTCTTTATTCACAAGGGGACTATGTTGAAAAATAAATGTGGTTCATACCAATATTTTGTGTTTTTCTATGCAAGGCTCAAAACGTATTGACATCCCCTCGTATAACAAAAAGTCTTCTCTTGTTCCACCTCTAGGGCACAGAATTAAACCATTTATTTCTGCTGCCGGCATTGAACTGGAAGTATACCGCCTTCCCGTCTTCTTTCTTCTTCTCCAGGGCAATTTGTTAGGCCACAAGTTGACCTAACATTAACATCATTTAAAAAATCAGAAACAGATGACTTACAATATAGACAAGAATATCATCAATTAAAAAACAAATATACCATTTACAAATCCTTATTCATAGACGGGTCCAAGAACGGTGGCGCAGTAGCTTGTGCCACGGTCTTTGGATCCAGAACAATATCTTCTAGGCTGCCAAATAGCCGCTCTATTTTCACAGCGGAAGCTAACGCCATATTAACGGTTCTTAAATATATTCAAAGACACCCTAAACATAAACAATACATAATTTATTCAGACTCTCTTTCTTTCTTTCGATTAAAAATTTATCATGTAAACATCCACTTTTAATAGAAATTATTGAATTGTATAATGATCTTGCTACTGGTCAGTACGACATCGTCTTTTGCTGGTTACCCAGCCACGTAGGCTGCCAAGGCAGCACTCAACAAATCTGTGACACCACTTCTTATTCCATACTCTGATTACAAAGCTAGAATTACAACTTACATCCGTGATCTGATGCAGAAGAAGTGGGACACCCAGGTGGGTGTAAATAAATTACATGAAATAAAACCGTATATTGGTTACACCTACTTGGGTTGTCAGTCCAGATTTGAAGAGGTTACTTTACGACGATGTCGTATTGGCCACACAAGATATACACATAAATATTTGCTTAAAGGTGAGGATCCTCCATTTTGTGATGAAACAATCAAAGTCAAGCATGTCTTGCTTGACTGTGTTGAATAATCCATCACAAGGGAAAACTATTTTAATTCACAAATTATGAAGGATCTTTTAAATAACACAAGTTCTCATTTAATCATTGCATTTTTAAATTGTAAATAGATAATATATTGGAAGTTTAAATTCGTAACTGTGCTTGTTAGTAGCTGTATCCTCAAAGGGAGTTGAAGTACCGCAAAATTATTGTCCTCCTGAGAGGGTACGTAAGTCCACAAACATTCAAAGTAAATTCAAAGTCTCCGCTATTGTAATCGCAGTATACGTGTTCTGTTAAATTTATGGCTAGATGTGCCTAAATTGCTAACGACTGAGGGGGTGGTGTAAATCCAGTTAGGGTCCATGCAGGTAGCAAAAGTAATGTAAGTCCCCATGGTCCCTAGTATGGTGATCTACCTTCAGTTGTTGGCAATTTAGAGCCTATTTTTATATTATATTGTCCTCTATAGATAAATTGTTTTAGGTATATAGTTACTAGTTTTACATTCTTTTCTGTGATATTCTACTTGTTTACTGTCCTTTGTTGACAGGTTGTTATAATACACATGTATTCCATTTTAGTGGTTTGTTCCCGTCACGATATGGCTGAAATACTGCCGATGTGACGTGAAATATTAACTCACTCATTCACTCACTCAAACTAACCTCCGTAAACCCCACGGAATCTGAATACGAGATGGAGAGATGGTACATCCTATGTCCATCACATTAATCACACTAAATACCAACTCTGACAGTACAGACCACGCTTCATCTACCATGTCTGAGCTGGGTCTATTTGTCCCCTGTTGCCACATGTACCCAAACTATCAGCTATATACTTACTCCCTGTAATGTAATGGTTGCCCTTCTTATCTCGTCCATAGTTTATGTGTTTGGGTGTGGGGCAGATGAAGGAGAAGGCAGGGGTAGGGGGAGGGAAAGGGGGAGAAGGACGCAGATGAACGAAACTCTAACAGGATATGCACTTAGTACTGTAAATGCGGTTAAACATGTGTGCCCTACATGACTCAGAGCCAGCAGTGGACGCATGTACATGCTCTGGCTTTTGGAGCGTAAATACTGTATACAATATACGTTCCTCTTCTGTAACAGCTGTGTGTGAAATACATATGGATTAATCTTGATTGCCCCGACTCATCATTCCACTTCCCCGCTGACATAAAAGTACCTTCCCAATCATAAATACCCAGTTAGAATATTGGCCTTCAGTAACCCATGCTTGTCGTGAGAGTCGACTAACGGGATAGGGTGGTCAGGCTCGCTGACTTGGCTAACACATGTCAGTGCTGGATTGTCTGGTCGAGTATTTACACACCGCCGACATATAGCTGGAATGTTGCGGAGTGTGGCATAAAACTAAAGTCATTCACAAAGATCAGTCTCTCCCTACCACTCATCCGATACTACAGACAAATTGGGTAATTGGGTTTGGCGGTTCTTCGTTGTTATGTGTGCAGGTGATATGTTCCAGACAATGCTCTGTGTGCCTATTGTCCAACTGATTGTCAACCTGGCTGTACTAGTGATGGCCAGCTATCAACGTCCCCATCAGCTGGGCTTGGCACTTGCCATCCTGGCCGCTGGTATCCCACTGTACTGGTTCGGAGTTCTGTGGAAGAACAAACCAAGAGAGTTCACCAACATTGTCGGTAAGGCCACTGCTAGGTTCAAATGGTATGGAGCATGTAACATGGAGATCAGTACCTATGTTCCAGGAATTTCTAGGCATAGGTTCGAGTCCCAAATAAACAGTCTTGGCTTGATAGTACCACAAGCATGTCATGCGTTAATGAAACAGCCTGAAAACAGCTTTTGCAACTACCCACACAGGCATTAAAAAGGATGGAAATACACAATATTCACTTCTCTGGATTTTGAAAGCGTTCTTACATAAAGGTAGGTAATTTCCCATTTGACTTACTACCTCTGAGTGCATTTGAACATTGAACTGCTGAAAAGTATAATCGTGTAGCAAATTTCATTTACCCGTGAATAATCTACCGGGACAGAATTAGTCTTCAGAAACACATTTGTTTTAAGAGCCGGTTACGGGTTCGGGTGGCATGACTCACTGACGTGGTTGACATCGTATCTCACTTGCGTGGATTGATGCCCATGTTGTTGATCACTTGATTAATCTGGTCCATACCGCTGACATGTAGCTGAAATGTTGCCGAACGCGGTATGACAACCAAACAGATAGTTTATTAATGGCAGGCATGTAGACAACATTGTAGATTGAAACATGTTATATATGTGTTTTTATGAAACGGAATCCTTTGGTACTTGCAGAGACCATGACAGTATTAGCTCAGAAGGCTTTTGTGGTTGTAACGGCGCGAAATGAAGAACACTCAGCGGGTAAAGGCGCCAAAGAATGACAGCAGCTGCCAGTTGTTGAAACTGGGAATACATTAATTTATATGGCGAAGAAAGTTGTTGGCACAAACTATTGGCACCCTTTTGCCATCATCCTCTAGTATCCAGTTCGTTACGTTTTCTTATTCGTATGGACAGTGTGGGATAACCTAGTGGTTAAAGCGTTCACTCGTCAAGCTGAACCCCCGGGTTTGATTCCACTCATGGGTACAATGTGTGAAGCCTTGTTAATTGTCTGCACTAATGTACTAATGTGCATGATTAAATAATGAAAACAGTGCAGGTTACATGCCATTAAATTTTACTTAGTGCATGACTGACTCAGTGTTTCCATTGCACAGTCACGATCTGAAAATAATCGAACCGGCAATCCAGGGAATGAAAACTGCCTTTACCTGATTCAGATCTCTCTTTAGGCCGACATCCCTTCCGATGTATCTAAGACTATTCAGTTACACTGGATGTAATACACACATGTTGAAGCTAAGTGAGTGAGTGAGTTTAGTTTTACGCCACACTCAGCAATATTCCAGCTACAGGGTGGCGGTCTGTAGATAATCGAGTCTGGACCAGACAATCCAGTGATCAACAGCATGAGCATCGATCTGCGCAATTGGGAACCGATGACATGTCTCAACCAAGTCATCGAGTCTGACCACCCGATCCCGTTAGTCGCCTCTTACGACAAGCATAGTCGCCTTTTATGGCAAGCATTGGTTCCTGAAGGCCTATTCTACCCCGGGACCTTCACGGGTCTGTTGAAACTAAGACCACTGGAATGTAATCAGCCGCAGTATCAGCCATAAAACTACACTCACCTTGTTTACTGTCTGATTGAGTCGTGGCTATTTATCGGGACAGACTGGGTATATCACACTCTGGATATAACAATGCGATTCTGCCAGCTGAGTAATTATAATACATTTGAAAAATATTCCGTTGTTCTATATGTTGTAAGTATCCAGAAGGAGAATCATCATGTGTGAGTCAGAATATCGGAGAAAGAAGGAATGTCAGTACAACAATCACACTTTCCGCTGCGTGATCTTCGAGCGTTACGCATGCGATTCCATATGAATCAGACCTTCAGTATTAGGGAACGTATGATATGACATGTTAGTCTCTACATCTAATATTGCCACATCAACCACACTCCCAGTGGAAGAGTAGCCAATAAACAGGCTTGGAATGCACTTTCTTCAATAAAGGTAGAATCTCTCACTTCGGGGAAAAGCTAATGACTTGGAAACAACAAAACACACAAACGCCTTTTACATTTGACGAAAGGTACAGAACATAGTCTGGTTAAGTGAGAGAATAGCTTACCTGTACATACAATGTGTTTCAAAATTAGCTTTCAGACCGCATGAACGCAGGCACATACACAAATGTAAACCCATGTACACATGCAAGTATATTTAGACTCTCAAAGCAAGTACACATAAACACATATACATGTACATACGCAAGCACGCACAGACAGACAGACAGACACAGACATACACATTTGTCGTACGTGATAACACCCACAGCAGTGACCTCAGTAACCTATATGTTATAAGGATGAGTCATTTTGCTTGTCATCCTCTTGGCCTTATTGACGACTGATCTATACTTAGTATCACACCGAAACGAAACATCAGATCCTTGTGTATTGTCAATGTACTGACGAAACATACTTGTTTTTTGCAACAAAAAAAAAAGAAAAGAAATTTACTAAGAATCAATATTGCCATATTTTTTCCATGGAATACCCAAGAAGTAACAGGAGTACAACAAACTTGCGCAATCTAAATATGTACACCCAAGTGGTTTCCGATTAATGACATCCTTGTAACAGGCTCTCTGAATGAGGATCTTTATTTAATGATCTGTCACGTGGTGATATGTAAACATCTAGTGGCAACTGGCGCAGAGAGTCCGTGCTGGAACTAAACGTCTGTAACCTCTGGTCAAGAAAGTTTGTTATATGCTGTTGTTTCGCAATGCAAACTCAAATGATGTTGGTGCTGTTGCTATGTGCCTTGAATAGAATTAGCAAGGTCAAAGGTAAGTGTTTCAAATTGTTTTTTGATATGGGCCTGTGTTTTACAAATAGCGGTTAGATCTTACAAGTCATGTCGACCTCTCCAACATATAATACGGCATGGGACTAATAAGACAAACGTAGGAGACATGTGCGTGATATCATGTATCTCACACCTACATACTCACACACGCACTTCACAAGGAGCATTCCGTGTATATCTTACAAGGGCGAAACGGTGGCCTTGTGGGTAAAGTATTCTCCCTTCATGGCGTGGACGTAAGTTGGACTTCTTACATGGCAACGATGTGATCATTTCTGCCCAATGCGACGTAAAAGCAGATTCACTCATTGATATGCACAGACTGATTTCATTTAAACATAGTTTATTCATAAACGTGAAAGAGATTGGGGATAACTTCAAATACCCACTAGCACGGGTGTACATACATGCATTTTCAATTTGACACATCTTGAGAAGAACTAAAACAAAGATAGTATACGAAAGTTAAGAGAGAAGAGAAAAAGAGTGGTCACTCAAAACGTTTTGATTGATGAGTAGAGAAGTTTGAAGACACAAACGCATTCATTCCGCTGAATAATCATATCTGCACTTCGCAGTAGCCTTAATGACCTTAATCCTTGTGTAATTGTAGTGTCACGTTTTACAGTACTTCTGAAATTTAAGAAGTTCCTCTCTTTGAAACCTGTACAGTTTACATTATAATACGAAGTGATGTACAGACTTTAGACAGATGTAAAACTTTCTAAGATATAAATCGTGATATAAATCGGAATAATGTGCTTTTCTTGACCTTTTTGTACACTTAAAATAAATTGAACCCAATCCCATACAAGTTTGGCATTTTACGATTTGTCTGCCAATATGTCTAACACACTCAAAGGCTTTGTGGAAGAATACCTCATATAGATGTTTCAGGCTAATGTGCATGATTAAATAATGAAAACATGCAGGGCATATGCCGTTAAATTTGACTGCATTACTGACTCAGTGTTTCCGTTGCACAGTCACGATCTGAAAATAATCGAACCGGCAATCCAGTGAATGAAAACTCCCTTTTCGATCATCTTGCCCCTATCTGATTCAGATCTCTCTTTAGGCCGACACCCCTTCCGACGTATCTAAGACTAATCAGTTACACTGGATGTAATAAACACATGTTGAAGCTAAGTGAGTGAGTGAATTTAGTTTTACACCGCACTCAGCAAGATTCCAGCTACAGGGCGACGGTCTGTAAATAATCGAGTCTGGACCAGACAATACAGTGATCAACAACATGAGCATCGATCTGCGCAATTGGGAACCGATGACATGTGTGAACCAAGTCATCGAGCTTGACCACCCGATCCCGACAAGCATAGTCGCCTTTTATGGCAAGCATTGGTTGCTGAAAGCCTATTCTACCCCGGGACCAGTTATGTCAGTACCGCAGAATGCACGATCCAGTTAGAAGCAAAGGTAAATTAAGGGGTAATTTATATAAAACCCCGAAATTGCTTTTTTTTAAATAGATATACTGAAAATAGATATGTTCATGTATCACATTTACCATAGATATCTACCCACTGTGACACTGACGGCGAGGTTGTCGGGGACTATAGCGTTGGGAGGACGTTGTTCTTAGTGTCGGGATGAGTAATGACAGGATAGTCAGAGGCATATGAATAACCACATCGAGCAAAGTCATGCAGTGTTTGACACAAGGAAACAGCGATGTGCAGTCATATTCCTGTCTCGCATACAAATGAAAATCTGATGACTGTCATTTTCCCCCCTTGTTTCATGTCAACATTTATACTTTGTAAAAAGAGACAGATCATTGTTAGATGCTTATAGTTGATTGCTAACGCTGACTTTGCAACTGATTGTCTATTCTATCCAGGTTCTTTATTAAGCTGCCATATTTTGGTTTGGCGTAACAAATAAGAACGTTTTCAGCTGACGTTTCAGTACAAGGTTTCTTTAAGACATTAGACATTGTCTTTTAGCCCGGACCGTTTTGAAGAGTTTCCCATCAACAGCCACTGATGGTGAACTGCTGACCATGGTCTGCATCAAATCGACAGAAGACTACAAAGAAGTGTCTTGGATTCGCGATGGCACTGAGGTCTTTGAGACAGGAATTGTATCCATTTTCTCCAGTTTATCCAATACCTGTGATATTGACTCCCGTGTCAAGACCAGCTACCGGTCCGGGCGCATCAGTGCTCACTGCGATGCTCTCCAACACAATGTGACCATCAGGATCAACGCCACTATAGATAACGGTACTTCTTGGTGCTGCAAAGACACAAGCACGAGCAATATAGTGGCAATAAGTGAGTACTAGAGGGTAGTCATGTTGTATATTGCATGAGAGTAGAATCTTTTACTGACAGGCTGGCAACCAAGCATTTACGGGGCTTGACTGGCAGGTCCTGAGTCACACGTAGGGTGATTTGCAGGAGACTGGCATCTTTTGCTATAACACGTCTACTCGGAAAAGTATGCTGCAAGCACAAACTACTAATACCACGGGGCACTGCTTAAAAAAAATGACAATTTGATTTTTCTTTATCTTCAATGCTTAAGAACTCGTTTGTGAAGAAAGTAGACTATGTCTCTAATTTAAACCTTTAACAATATGACCTATATTTTGATATGACATGACATAGGTTACAAAAGAAAATGATGATTTTGTTAGACACGATTCTCAATTATGTGTATTTTGTTTGTCTTCCCATTCTCGTTGTGGGTGATGCTGGACATGAAACACATTATTAGCATGGCATGTTGACTTTATCTGGTGAGAACACTTTAGCCATCGTCAAACATACATAAAGTGAACATTGGATCAATGATAAAGGTCATTTATAAAGAATGTGTACATTCCACTAGACGTCAAGGACAATCCGCTTCGTACTACAACTACAAGGATTACAGATGTATCATCATTAGCAACTACTGACACAACCAGCATCCAGACTCATAAACCAGGTACGTCGCATCATTCTGCATATTTGACATGTCGTAAATACAATCAGTGAACTTGAAGATGGGCCCACCTCAGCTAAAATGTATGTAGATGGCTCAGATAGTGGAATAGATGTAAGATTAAGTACAACGTACATAAATATAGCATATTGTAGCATATATGTATGATTAAGCACAATGTGCAAATGTGTGCAGATGTCTAAGATTGTAGCATTTACGTATGATTAAGCATAATGTTGAGGGTGTGCAGATGTCTCAGATTGTAGCATATATGTATGATTTAGTACAATGTGCAATATGCTCAGATGTCTCAGGCAATAGCACGTATGTGTGATTAAGTACAATGTTGAGGGTGTGCAGATGTCTCAGACTGTAGCATATATGTATGATTTAGTACAATGTGCAATGTGCTCAGATGTCTCAGGTAATAGTACGTATGTGTGATTAAGTACAATGTTGAGGGTGTGCAGATGTCTCAGACTGTAGCATATGTGTATGATTTAGTACAATGTGCAATGTGCTCAGATGTCTCAGGTAATAGTACGTATGTGTGATTAAGTACAATGTTGAGGGTGTGCAGATGTCTCAGACTGTAGCATATGTGCATGATTTAGTACAATGTGCAATGTGCTCAGATGTCTCAGGTAATAGCACGTATGTGTGATTAAGTACAATGTTGAGGGTGTGCAGATGTCTCAGATTGTAGCATATGTGTATGATTTAGTACAATGTGCAATGTGCTCAGATGTCTCAGGTAATAGTACGTATGTGTGATTAAGTACAATGTTGAGGGTGTGCAGATGTCTCAGACTGTAGCATATGTGTATGATTTAGTACAATGTGCAATGTGCTCAGATGTCTCAGGTAATAGTACGTATGTGTGATTAAGTACAATGTTGAGGGTGTGCAGATGTCTCAGACTGTAGCATACAGTATGGTTCAAAATTATTGAGAATAGCGAAAGCATTTCATATTATTAAACGAGAACAGATCAGATAAAATTGAATGTATTGTGAAAGTGAACTGACCTTTTCACATTGTGTAGGTAACGATTTAATATTTTATCAAGTCTCCTTGAGCTTCACGGCACAGTCTAAGACGGGTAGGCATACTTCCTATCAGAGAGGTTAGTGTCTTGTGAGTTATGCTGTCCCAGTATCGGACCACTTCTCTCTTCATGTGTTCAATTTTTGTCAACCCCTTTTGATTCACACATTCCTTCATCATCCCCCAAATGTTCTCAATGGGATTTAAGTCAGGACTATATGCAAGAAATGGTAATGCAGTCACATTTTTCTCCTGAAACCACTGCTTGGCATGTTTTGCGGTGTGTTTAGGATCATTATCTTGCTGCAAAATCCAATCATTTCCATAAAACACATGTGCATCTGGAAGGAGAAAATTATCTAATATGTTAGTGTAGCGTTGACTTGTCAGATTTCCCTCAAACACACACAGCGGGGTCGTTCCTAATAAGGATATCCCTCCCCATACATGAAACTTTGGGCTGTATTTAGGTCGTCGATACAACGGTGCTGACGCAGACTTTGTCCATATTTTCACATTATTGGGATATACCCATATTGAGCTTTCATCAGTAAAAATCACATTTTCCCAGTCAAAGTTTTCATGTGCCAAACACCACTCAACACGCCTGTCTTTATGTTCTTGTTTCATGAGAGGAGAAGGAATTCCAGTCTTTTTCTCCCATCCAAGATCAATCAAATTTCTTCTAACTGTAGATTTTGATACAACTGTTGATCCCCTTTCTATCATTTCATACCTGATGTTGGAGATGCTTGCCCTTTGCTTTTTAGACGCTAAAATTCCCAGCCGGACGCGATCTGAGAAGTCCAATTTTCTGGGTCTCCCTGCTCCTTTCTGGTGCCCCAAATCCTTTCCCTCTTTAAAATTCTTCCCAATCCTATACACAGTAGAAAGAGGAGTTCTTGTTCTCTCTGCCAATGTATTTACATCATCAATTCCTTGATTACACAACTCAAAAATCAACCTTCTTTTATCTTCAGCAGACATTGTTGACAGTGCTGAGGAAAATGACGTCTGCTACAAATTCAGGGGAGGTAACTCTAATTGTACTATACTCAGTAGGCCAAGATGAGTTACCTCCCTTATACCATTACTTAGTTTTAAGCATCAGTGAATCAGTTGAGGTGCTAGGATAGCTCAAAGTAAGATGAAAAATTCTCAATAATTATGAACCAGACTATATGTGTATGATTTAGTACAATGTGCAATGTGCTCAGATGTCTCAGGTAATAGTACGTATGTGTGATTAAGTACAATGTTGAGGGTGTGCAGATGTCTCAGACTGTAGCATATGTGTATGATTTAGTACAATGTGCAATGTGCTCAGATGTCTCAGGTAATAGTACGTATGTGTGATTAAGTACAATGTTGAGGGTGTGCAGATGTCTCAGACTGTAGCATATGTGCATGATTTAGTACAATGTGCAATGTGCTCAGATGTCTCAGGTAATAGTACGTATGTGTGATTAAGTACAATGTTGAGGGTGTGCAGATGTCTCAGACTGTAGCATATGTGTATGATTTAGTACAATGTGCAATGTGCTCAGATGTCTCAGGTAATAGTACGTATGTGTGATTAAGTACAATGTTGAGGGTGTGCAGATGTCTCAGACTGTAGCATATGTGCATGATTTAGTACAATGTGCAATGTGCTCAGATGTCTCAGGTAATAGTACGTATGTGTGATTAAGTACAATGTTGAGGGTGTGCAGACGTCTCAGACTGTAGCATATGTGTATGATTTAGTACAATGTGCAATGTGCTCAGATGTCTCAGGTAATAGTACGTATGTGTGATTAAGTACAATGTTGAGGGTGTGCAGACGTCTCGGACTGTAGCATATGTGTATGATTTAGTACAATGTGCAATGTGCTCAGATGTCTCAGGTAATAGTACGTATGTGTGATTAAGTACAATGTTGAGGGTGTGCAGACGTCTCGGACTGTAGCATATGTGTATGATTTAGTACAATGTGCAGTGTGGGTAAATATCTCAGGTTGTAGCATATACGTATGATTCAGCACCATCTACAATGCTGGTCTGATCATATAGTATGACATTCCCAGAACCAAGCATGTCTGACATTGACATCATCTTCGCAGATTGCGACGTATCACGTGATGTCCTGTACTTCGTGGCTTCAAGTGTGGGTGGCGTTGTGGCTGGTAGCATCGTGTGTGTCGTCATCTTCATCATATGGTTTAAAACGTGCAGGAAAAGAGGTCAGGATTGTTTTTCTTCCCACTAAATTTGTGACCTAGAATAACATTTGTTTATAAGTGTCAGCCAAATACAACGAGACCACTTTATTTACACCAAAACGAATAACGTCTAATGGCGGTACCACAACGTCACTCAAACGTAACATCATTTGTAAATGCCCTCAGGTTGTCGAAGGAACTAGGAATAAGCAAGAGTAAAATGGTATGCTTGCTAAATACAGTATTTCGTACTGCTTAAGTACTTTTTTCAAGTCACCTGTTTAATTTCAGGAACCGAATTAATCCTTTTGTATTGACTTTGTGTATCTTAAAAAAATAACTACACAACAAATAAACAAAACAAAACAAAACAAATTCAAAACAAACAAAACCCCCAAAACAGTAAAAATAACCACGCCAAAAATAAAACACACACAAACACACACACACACACGCACACACACACACACACACACACACACACACACACACACACACACACACACACACACACACACACACACACACACACACACACACACACACACACACACACACACACACACACATTCAAAGTAAACCATTTATTCTTTATAGCGCCATATCTAGACGCATTGTTCATCTTCCAGATGCCAACGTGTACGACTCTACATGTCATAATGAAGACACGGGGCACCTATATTGTCCAGTTGAGCATTGGACTCAGGAACCGAACTACGTCAATACAGAAGTTGTCGGTGTTACCAACGATTTGACTGCTACTGCTGGGGATACACCTTATTACAGCTCTGTGGGGAACAATGCTGCTGGGAGGGCCCCTCTTTTCTTGTGAAAAGTTGGAGATATTCCACAACATAGCCATGGTGTCATGATGACACGTTCTACGTTTGGCCATGCTGATAATTGTGCATTGCTTTTCTATTTGAAGCTGGTTTCAATGTCTAGGCTTTATATCACCCCTGGTGCCGAGGTGCACATTCTAGTGAATCTAATTGTTCATTTTAGGTGGACTACTCATTTGGAACAAGTAAATAAAGAAAACCTTGACTAAATTCAGATAGTGTTGGAGACTGACGAAGCTGTGTGATCGCGGTGTGATACAGTCTCTCTATACTGCGGACTGAATGTCCATAAATCACCTGTGATAACGTCCAAGTCTCCGCCATTCAAGTATACATAGCTGTACACGTAGCTGTACACATATTTTCATAGATAGTTGTACACATATTTGTATACATACTTGTACACATATCTGTATGCATAGTTGTAACATGTAGTCGTATACATCGTTGTACACATAGTTGTACACATATAGTTGTATACATATTTTTACAAATATAGTTTTACACATACATTTGTAAATATATTTGTACACACATAGTTGTATACATATTTTTACAAATATAGTTTTACACATACATTTGTAAATATATTTGTACACATATAGCTGTATACATATTTTTACAAATATAGTTTTACACATACATTTGTAAATATATTTGTACACACATAGTTGTATACATATTTTTACAAATATAGTTTACACATACATTTGTAAATATATTTGTACACATATAGTTGTATACATATTTTTACAAATATAGTTTACACATACATTTGTAAATATATTTGTACACATATAGTTGTATACATATTTTTACAAATATAGTTTACACATACATTTGTAAATATATTTGTACACATATAGTTGTATACATATTTTTACAAATATAGTTTACACATACATTTGTAAATATATTTGTACACATATAGTTGTATACATATTTTTACAAATATAGTTTACACATACATTTGTAAATATATTTGTACACATATAGTTGTATACATATTTTTACAAATATAGTTTACACATACATTTGTAAATATATTTGTACACATATAGTTGTATACATATTTTTACAAATATAGTTTACACATACATTTGTAAATATATTTGTACACATATAGTTGCATACATATTTTTACAAATATAGTTTACACATACATTTGTAAATATATTTGTACACATATAGTTGTATACATATTTTTACAAATATAGTTTACACATACATTTGTAAATATATTTGTACACATATAGTTGTATACATATTTTTACAAATATAGTTTACACATACATTTGTAAATATATTTGTACACATATAGTTGTATACATATTTTTACAAATATAGTTTACGCATACATTTGTAAATATATTTGTACACATATAGTTGTATACATATTTTTACAAATATAGTTTACACATACATTTGTAAATATATTTGTACACACATAGTTGTTAATTGTTTATAACATCCAGGAATGGATGTGTTCTTTCTCCGCTTCTATTTATTTTATACACAAATGCCGGTATCAGCAGTGTGTCACAATGTGTAACTGTAAACTTTGCAGATGACGCCGCACTGAGAATGACTATCGCTCAGAAATCACAAACATTCTTGACTGGTGTAACATCAACTTCCTTAAGTCTAATGTTAAGAAAACTAAAGAGCTGATTATTGATTTTCGTAACAATAAATATAAGCTGTTGCCAATTACCACTAATAACGAAACCAAAGATGGAGCTGAGGAATATAAGTATCTTGGCACAGTGATAGATTGTAAGGTTACCTGGAACAGTATTACTGATGTACAATGAAGGACTAAAGCGGCTGTAGTTTTTATGTCGTCTTCGTTATTTTAAGACTGACTCAGCCATATTGTCATTATTTTATCAGTTGTTTTTTTTATTCAAAGTATTTTCATTTTCAATGTTCATTGCTGGTATGGGAGTTCTGTCTGTTCAAAATTGATGTAAACTTTCCAAAATTGATTACAGAGCAAATAAAAGTTTTGGACTTATAATACAAGAGATCACCACTATTTACAAGTAACAAATAGAAAAGAAAGCACGTAAAATTTTAAATGAAAGCCCTCATGTCTTATTTCCTGAATTTCAACTTCTTCCTTCTGGCCGACAACTGCCAATAGTCAGGACAAACAGGACTCGAAGTTCTTTAATTCCAGCAAGCATCAGTGCTTTAAATGAATTTCTAAATGTTTGTTGATCTTTTTATAATACGTTATCGATTGTTTCAGGCTGTTACATTGATATAATGATATAATGTTCCTCAGCAAACATTTTAATGTCACCACCATATAGCCTTGAATGTTAAGTAGTCATATATTCATCATTTAAACCTCATATTTTGTGCGTTGTGTAGTTTTTGTTGTATTGTATGCGCTTTCAATGCAAACAGTGCAGAGCAAGTTTCCTTCGGAATAATAAAGCGAGATATCGTGGATTTAGACGTTTGTGGATAATATGAATGTTGCTGATTACATTAATCTTGTTGGGAGTTATGACAAACAGTCGTAGCTGTTATTTTCCATAGGTTACGTGTAATCTGAGCGAGTGAGTTTAGTTTAAAACTGCACTTAGCAATATTCCAGCTATATGGCGACGGTCTGTAAATAATCAAGTCTGAACCAGATAATCCAGTGATCAACGACATGAGCATTGATCTGAGAAACGATGACATTTAATAAAGAAGTCAGCGAGTCTGACCACCCGATACCGCTTGTCGCCTCGTATGACAAGCATCGTCGCATTTTATGGCAAGCATGTGGTTGAAGACCTATTCTACCCCGAATCTTTACAGGTCACACAGCTGGACTACTGATACACAAACAAACGAAATATACAAAAGTGGTTTCCCGATGGTTTCAGAAAGGGCAAGGTAGGGAAAGTGAATCTTGGTGTTCAGCGTTAGTCCACGCACGTTATGTAGTAACTAGGGGCAATTCTTGTACTGAACAAACTTTATAGGTAACAGCTTCTTTTATTTTCGATACATCTTTGTACCGTTTGTAGCAATTCCTGCCATAGTGAGTGAGTGAGTGAGTGAGTGAGTGTCGGCTGCAAGTGCCAATGGTCCGTGTTGCGTAGACCGCTTCTAATGATGTCAATGACTGCATTATCTGGTCCAGAGTCGAGTAAGTACAGGCCACCGTCATATAGCTGGAATGTTACTGACAGCGTCGAGAAAACAAGACAGAACATAGTATTACCATGACTGACTACCATAACGGAGGCAATTACAGAAAATGACTTGACAATCTCTACAAGAACAACAGCTAGAATGCATTCCCTTATCAAGAAAGAACACGAGGTCTCACGTGGTTCCCTCACCGGGAACATGAAGGTGCATCCAAACCCAACTCGGTCCTTAGTACTTGAATACTTTTACAAACCCTACTATCTGGTCAACTCATGTATATGGCATGCGTAAACCTTCAACCCTGTTATACGTCTCAGTCTGCATTGCAACCGGTTGAACATTGCCCGTTGAAGTACCGACTGCTTTCACCAGCTCAATAGAAATGTAGTGTGGACGACTCCGAGATAGGTGATATACTTGCATATGTTACTGTCCCACTACGTACTGCAGTAACGTATTATCTATGCACACGACAATCTGCAGTTTCCTTTCTGCTTGTCACAGAGTAGGGAATGGATAATTTATACATGTTTGTATTGGTGGCGGGGTGGCGTGTGACCGGAGTTGTCAACGGTGAGTAAATGCCAAATCATATTTCATATACACTCCTTGCTTATAAAAAACTTAGATCCGTAAACAGATTTTCACAGTTAGTCACAAATACCGGGTCAGAATACAAACATCGAAACATGACAACAACTGTGCAGCTGGTAAAACCGAACATTTGTTTCAAAAGCTAGATCTGCATCAAACGTTAGACTGGTAAAGATTGTCAAGTCATTTTCTGTAATTGCCTCCGTTATGGTTGTCAGCCATTGTCCAGTAACGGTCTGATGACATAACAGTAGTTAGTAAGTGACCAGTAACGGTCTGATGACATAACAGTAGTTAGTAAGTGACCAGTAACGGCCTGATGACATAACAGTAGTTAGTAAGTGACCAGTAACGGCCTGATGACATAACAGTAGTTAGTAAGTGACCAGTAACGGCCTGATGACATAACAGTAGTTAGTAAGTGACCAGTAACGGCCTGATGACATAACAGTAGTTAGTAAGTGACCAGTAACGGCCTGATGACATAACAGTAGTTAGTAAGTGACCAGTAACGGCCTGATGACATAACAGTAGTTAGTAAGTGACCAGTAACGGCCTGATGACATAACAGTAGTTAGTAAGTGACCAGTAACGGTCTGATGACATAACAGTAGTTAGTAAGTGACCAGTAACGGCCTGATGACATAACAGTAGTTAGTAAGTGACCAGTAACGGCCTGATGACATAACAGTAGTTAGTAAGTGACCAGTAACGGCCTGATGACATAACAGTAGTTAGTAAGTGACCAGTAACGATCTGATGACAGAATCGTAGTCAGTAATTGACCAGTAACGGGCTGACGACAGTTGAGATGTATCGTATCCCAATTGCGTAAATAGATCACCAAGCTGTCGCACTTTATAACGCTTTTTGCATGTTTTCTTTCACTGGCGACAACGCGGCGATGGACCATCTAGGATTCCAGAGTACCGTACGGTCAGAATAAACAAACAAACCAAAAACATATGTCTTCCTGAAAATAACTTTATTTTTATTTTATGCATCATGACACCGAACGGAGAATAACTTGTTTCAAGAACTTCAGAACTGCAGAATGGCCTGCAGGCAGTATAATCTCACTGGATGGTCTGGTCCAGATTTACAGACCGCTCGCACATAGCTGGAGTGAGTGAGTTCAGTTTTAGGCCGTACACAACAATGTTTGAAATATTCCAGCTATATGGCGTCGGCCTTTAAATAATCGCGGCTGGACTAGACACTTCAGTGATCAACAACAGGAGCATAGATATGAGCAATTGGGAACCCATGACATGTACCAACCAAGTCATCGAGCCTTACCACCCGATCCCGCTAGTCGCCTCGTACGACAAACCCAATCGCCTTTTATGGCAGGCATAGGTTGCTGAAGGCCTATTCTACCCAGTATCTTCACGGGTCAGTGTAATTTGTATTCATTGAACTCTTCAAATGTACAAAGAAGATGACATGTGGGTATATGGCCGACAACAAACTTAAATGCAATATAGTAGTAAACATTGAAGTATTCATTGATAAAACATGTACCAAAGGAATCATTTGCTTCAGATGTCTTGTATTCTCCTGTTTTCACATTCCGTAAGTTTGCACTGAGTTTTCTAACAGTGACACATTGCTGAAATGACAAATAAAACAAGCTTGCTATTTCCAGCTGAAAAATCAAATTAGCATTGGACCGATTTGGAAACAAAACATTTAAAACATCTCTCAGTATCAAAGAGACTCGGGAAGATGTGGTTTCGTATTGGTTTTCAGCAACTCATTCCTGTTGTAAGAGGCTAATAACCGGATTGGGCGGTCAGGTGACTCGGTAGACAGATGTCATCGTATCCCAGTCGCGTAGATCGCTGCTCATGCTGTTGATCACTGGATTGTCTGTTGGAAGTTTGCAGACCGCCACCATATTGCTGGAGTATTGCTGAGTGTGGCGTTAAAGAACAGAAATAGAAATCTACTGATATATGACGTATATATCTGACACACCAGACTGGCACACACTACTAAATTGGTTAGCTTGTTTCAAGCCAGGATAAACTGATATGTATCCTTTAGGAGACTCAGATACTAAATAACACCCGGAAATTGGCCAACACATGATGTTTATCGACATTGTAAGCAAAAAGGTAAACCAAAGGGGTTTTACTGTCTGCACTCGTTTACATCGAGTAGGGGTCCAGCAGTGAAGTGTCATCAGCTAGCCGTTTCAGCTGGTTCCCATGGTAGCATCTGGAGTTGCTCATTTGTGACGTCATTCTAACTTTACGTCACAATATGACTTGAATGACGTCACCACTGTTGATGACACAACAAAACAATTGTTTACGTGTCAATACGCAGTGAATAGTCTTGCTGTTTCCGGGAAGCTAATACCATTTGATCACGTTTTTCAACCAATCAGAGTACAGAACACAGTGGCTTTTGGTTTACAATTGAGGTCAAATAAGGATAAAGGCTGACAAATAAGAAGGTCATTTATATACTAAAATCAGTCACTCACAGGTTATGGTGTGATCGAATAAAAACAGGTGAGGTGAAATGGGATTTAACGTTTCGTGCACATGAAGACGTGTATATGTGTGTATGTGTGACTGTTTGTACTAGACCAGACTTCAGGTGCTTTGAGAGTGCTAGCTGAATGAGATACCATGCCACAGTTAAGCATGAATAGCTTGAGAGTAGCTTCCCTTTGAAGAAGGTATCAAGAATAAACAGAATTGCTAAATACAAAGTATTTGTGACGCAACGGTTGCTATATCAAGCATTGCCAGCGACAGGGATACTTTCATTTCAGTTTATTAAGTTGATATCTTTAATAGACTAATTAATCCATGTAAATATCACAATATATGACAAAATATACAACTGATCATCAAGGAGGTCATTCACAAAGAGAGGTCGGATACTGAAGAAAACTCAAGATCGTCGTTCAGTGTATCATGGATTTATTATTGTTCACCCACGTGTGAGTCGTCAGTTAAAACTGTAATTTGGGGAGAAGGATGCGAACGTTCTTTTACAGATTGTGTTTGCATGGTTGTAGACTTGTAAGACTACTCTGCAAAAAATGAAATATACAACTCCGTGGGCTGAGTGTAGAGGCGACAAGGGTACCTGAGCTTGATGAGGAGCATAATGACCGTGTTAAGACCACCCGCACAATTTATTACTGTATTTAGAGACGTAACGGCTGCTACAAGTGATAATGCAATGACGGAAAACTTCCTGCTGGTATGAGCATGTTAGCGAGATAAGTCACAATGTGCACTGTGAACAGAATATTTTAGGGGCAAATGACAGAAAATCAACTTTGTCCTGATTCATCCCGCGAGTAAATGAATCACAATCCAGATGCGGGATGAATCTATTATCCAGACGTGCGTGTTACAATACCCAAACCTCCATGGAATAGACATATACCGTCCTATACGAGTTAATGATAACGGTTTTCATTAGTACAGGTCCTGGTTGACTGTGTATATGGTATGAACAAATCGTGAAGTCGATACACAAGTCCAAGGCAATCTTTCATGTGAGATAGTAGGACAGTGACAACAGCATGTGTTTTTGTGTTTCTCGGTGGAATAATTAGAGGATGGATATTTTCACTGTGCTTGTGTGAGATGACCAGACGTTTGACAATTTCAGGATTTTCATAGTCGGTATTGAAATTTTGGAAGTTTTGAGTATCGGGACATCTGACAGGGAAAATGGACAATCTGTTAACAGTCGTGTTGTTATGTTATAGCATTGTTCCTTCCAGTGGAGGTAGGTGTGACTGCATATCACTACACTACAAAATTATCAGAAGGTATAATTTATGTAACATGTTGTTTGTATAATTTACCATACATCGCTGGTATTGAATGGTGTCATCGCGAGAAGATGAGAAATCTTGCTGGTCATTCAGCTATAGAGACCTTAAAGGGTACCGATGAAAAAGTATCGACTATGTGCACTCATGGAACAGCCACACAAATAGAGAAAAGACCAAAAACAAAAAAAGCCCCCAAACCAGAAAACAACAAAAATTTAAAAAATAAAACGAAAAATAAACCATGAACGAAAACACACACTCAATTAACACAATAAAACACACTTGATGTTTTCGATTCCATACTAAATATAGCATCATCCGGGCGTCTTTTGTCCACTGTCCCTCATCATCAATGTCAAAGTATCTATGTTGCAGGTAGCTTGCTTCTGACTGCTTCACCATCTACAGCAACAGAAGGTGGCCTTTTCACCTTAACATGCGGCAACAGAAATAGTGGTAGTCGTGCTATGAACTGGTATCTGAATGATACTATGGCTTTCAGTAGCAATTATGAGCCAGGACAGCATAACAACTGCACGTTAGGGAGATCGAGCTCATCTTCGTACAGGTACATGGCAGAACGTATCACAATAAGCTGTGACACCCACCAACACAATGCAACTCTCACAATAAACTCTACCTTAGACAGTGGATCTGTGTGGTTTTGTGAGAACAACAGTGTTTATAACGTAGCACAATTTACACGAGCAAGGAGTGTCCATTTGATTATACGTAAGTACTTTTTGTTTTCGTCTTAAACATGAGGTTACTAGCTAACAGATCGATAGTCGCCGACAGAAAAGATGTGTTACAGATTATCGAAATGAAATTAGTGACATCGGTAATATCGCACATTATATTTTGTGACAGAATATAGTTTTAATTTACTCACGCAACACACAAAGTGTTTTATTACGGGCTGCACGTGAGTAATGTTCAGGTTGCCGTTTTGTCAGTGACCTATGTATAAACATGTCACCGCCCATGAGTGGTGTGATATATATATTTACTTCAGACATTTTTGTCATTTTTGCACAAAGTTACCTCCACGGTAATTATCGATAATAGATCGATTTTCGATTACGGTTATCAAGTCCTATAATCTACATCGGCAACCTGCTCTAAAAGTTATGGATAGTGAATTACATATTTTGCACGTATCTAATCACCATTCATATATTAACAAATATTCAGCTGTCGGGATAGAATGATTGATCTTTTGCTTATCATCCGCCACGTTGAGACATGAAAATGTTGCTATCGAATTTTCTTGCCAGAGGTATCAACTGTGAGAACATCGACATGTGGGTTTTGCTTACAATCTTCAACACTGGAGACGTCGATTCCTGATAACAACATGAAGGATATACAAAACGGTAAACCTGAGATTGCCTTGCTGACGCATGTAACGCTTCCTTCGCTTTAGGATTATTAACTCCATTAAGTAAGATTTATGAACTGTGCATTAGAAACCATACCGTCTATATTGCTAACCTCAGGTATGAACAGCTGTGACAGCTTAGGGTGAGAGAAAGAACAGGAAAATAAGTTCCCCAGTCATGTTGACAAATGATTCTGTCCGAAATGTTTTGTAACAGTAGTAAACATACTCAGCTAGTAATGAGAACCTTGGTAATGTAAACATTGCGTGATATTATATGTCCTTGATACTTTGATCAGACCTCTACATGGCCGCTGTTGGAGGAGCTGTTGTAGCTGCCGCCGTGTTTGTCCTTGCCGTTTTGTGGGTCTGGAGAAGGTTTCGTAACGGTATTATGTCAAACATATCCAAGAAATAATCAACCTAACTGCTTTAATGTCACAAATACCTGCATACTACGTGGACGTAAGTTTGAATATCTGTCTTTACAAACTATACATACAAAACAAAGAAGACACGTGTTGTGGATTCAGTTTTTCATGTACAGTATGGTTCAAAATTATTGAGAATAGCTAAAGCATTTCATATTATTAAACAAGAACAAATCAGATAAAATTGAATGTATTGTGAAAGTGAACTGACCTTTTCATGTTGTGTAGGTAACAATTTAATATTTTATCAAGTCTCCTTGAGCTTCACGGCACAGTCTAAGACGGGTAGGCATATTTCCTATCAGAGAGGTTAGTGTCTCGTGAGTTATGCTGTCCCAGTATCGGACCACTTCTCTCTTCATGTCTTCGATTTTTGTCAACCCCTTTTGATTCACACATTCCTTCATCATCCCCCAAATGTTCTCAATGGGATTTAAATCAGTACTATATGCAGGAAATTGTAATGCAGTCACATTTTTCTCCTGAAACCACTGCTTGGCATGTTTTGCGGTGTGTTTAGGATCATTATCTTGCTGCAAAATCCAGTCATTTCCATAAAACACATGTGCACTTGGAAGGAGAAAATTATCTAATATGTTAGTGTAACGTTGACTTGTCAGATTTCCCTCAAACACACACAGCGGGGTCGTTCCTAATAAGGATATCCCTCCCCATACATGAAACTTTGGGCTGTATTTAGGTCGTCGATACAACGGTGCTGACGCAGACTTTGTCCATATTTTCACATTATTGGGATATACCCATATTGAGCTTTCATCAGTTAAAATCACATTTTCCCAGTCAAAGTTTTCATGTGCCAAACACCACTCAACACGCCTATCTTTATGTTCTTGTTTCATGAGAGGAGAAGGAATTCCAGTCTTTTTCTCCCATCCAACATCAATCAAATTTCTTCTAACTGTAGATTTTGAAACAACTGTTGATCCCCTTTCTATCATTTCATACCTGATGTTGGAGATGCTTGCCCTTTGCTTTTTAGACGCTAAAATTCCCAGGCGGACGCGATCTGAGAAGTCCAATTTTCTGGGTCTCCCTGCTCCTTTCTGGTGCCCCAAATCCTTTCCCTCTTTAAAATTCTTCCTAATCCTATACACAGTAGAAAGAGGAGTTCCTGTTCTCTCTGCCAATGTATTTACATCATCAATTCCTTGATTACACAACTCCAAAATCAACCTTCTTTTATCTTCAGCAGACATTGTTGACAGTGCTGAGGAAAATGACGTCTGCTACAAATTCAGGGGAGGTAACTCTAATTGTACTATACTCAGTAGGCCAAGATGAGTTACCTCCCTTATACCATTACTTAGTTTTAAGTATCAGTGAATCAGTTGAGGTGTTAGGATAGCTCAAAGTAAGAAGAAAAATTCTCAATAATTATGAACCAGACTATATATATTGAAACTCCCATACTTTAACATACACTTACGACTGTCGTAGCGCTAAGATGATTCTAACTCCCATACTTTAACATGGACGTACGATTGTCGTAGCGCTAAGGTGATTGTAACTCCCTTACTTTAACATGGACTTACGATTGTCGTAGCGCTAAGGTGATTGTAACTCCTTTACTTTAACATGGACTTACGATTGTCGTAGCGCTAAGGTGATTGTAACTCCTTTACTTTAACATGGACTTACGATTGTCGTAGCGCTAAGATGATTGTAACTCCCTTACTTTAACATGGACTTACGATTGCCGTAGCGCTACGGTCGGTCGCTTTGAGAGGGGCCCTGAGGCGATCCCGAAGATGGCTGACGACGATGTACCGATAACGTCTTTGTGACGTCACACGAGACTGTTCCCTACGTGGATGGTTATACACACTTCCTATGGCCCTATGCTGTTGCTGCAACCTCGAAATTGTCGTTTTGTGGACATGGAGGTGATAAGCAACATCTCTCTGTTTGGCCAGCATCCGGCATTCCATCTCTTGGTTCCTTTGGGCGTTGGTCAGCCGTGCATCGCGAATGTCAATGATAGCCATGTCTCAACCTGTGCTTCTATGGGAGCTGAGTGTGTACATCGCACATGCACCACGGTTTTCTGTTCATCCAGCTGCATTGTCATCACAAATGCTCTTGGGTGTGTTTGAGATGCCACGTCCCTTGTGATTTTAAAACGTGGGATTCGAACCTAAACATCAGAGCTGTGCATTCTTAACCACCTGCTTTCACCTTAATGCAGTGTTTTGCAAACAGCAGCATCTCTAAAACTTAGTGTAGAAAACAAATTCTAATATGCATTTTAACGCCCCTCAGCATACAATAACATTTGTCATCTCAAAACTGCCTCAAAAACACCGCCTTTTCAAACCAGAAAGGTTTACATGCCACAAATTATTGGTTCAAAATCATCTGCTGATTTTTTGCGCAAGCTAAGAATGGATCATATAACACATAACCATAACACAGCCAACTTGAGTTATGCTGGGGAATAACGCCCACGACAAAATATATTATTATTACCTCGGATTATACAAAACGATTTCTGAAATACTGTGTACCTGTGAAAGTGTATCGAGAATTATATTATATTGTCAATCCAGGGAGACAGATAGATGGTGTTCCAGACGTTCCACATGCTGCATGTCCCAGCACAGTCGACATATACGATTCTCTGTCTGCACCTGATGACGTGGAGCACCAGTATTGTCAGGTGCAGGGCGGGGCCGAGGCACCAACCTACGTCAATACAGAAGCTGTCAAAGCTGCGACGGATATGACAGCTGAGGGTGATTCTGGAGATGCACATTATTACAGCTGTGTCGGGAGTACATAGTAGGAGCATAGTACCCTACGTTATTAAGAATCGAATTATTCCCGACACTATCATCAATGAACTCGTCCCATTATTCTCACATGCTACATTAATTTATTGAAATGTAGATACGTATTTCTTAATCACTTTTCAGGTTTTTCAGCAGGAAATATATTGTATATTTTGGTTCCTTGTTATGATTTTACTTTCCTTGACTATATCATAGCTGTGAAATAAAACTCTCGAGACATATATAATCGTCAACCTTTTCTGTTAGTTTTTGAAAACATGTCGATTTGTTTCGATTATTGTCAACATTACATGAACATATTAAGGAGATTCTCCAGGTGTCTGTGACTAGATATCATACGATCAGCATAGAGAAGTACGAATAATCTAAGCATGGTGGCCATCAAGATCATCTCAACGCGACTGATAACGGCTGGTGACCACATATAACACCAGCCACTAGAGAGATCATGGTCAAATATAGAGAGGGAAGTGTTTATATGGAGAAAGGCACAGTTTATTTTCTGATTAGTAGCTTTCCCTCATGAGTCCGATACTCAACCTCCCTTATCCATACAGCTCAAGTATTCAATGCCTGGATGGCACACGTTTAGAGTTGCAACCGAGAACGATCTTGTTATTTGGAGTGACTACTGAGGAGGAAACACCTATTGCCATAGCAACAAACAACTGGAAAATATTATTGTGGTAGTTACGGTCTTACTATAACACAACACACTATAATTGTGATAGTGACTTTCTAATGCAACACACTATAATTGTGATAGTGACAGTCTAATGCAACACACTATAATTGTGATTGTGACGGTCTAATGCAACACACTATAATTGTGATAGTGACAGTCTAATGCAACACACTATAATTGTGATAGTGACGGTCTAATGCAACACACTATAATTCTCATAGTGACTGTCTAATGCAACACACTATACTTGTGATTGTGACGGTCTAATGCAACACACTATAATTGTGATAGTGACTTTCTAATGCAACACACTATAATTAATTGTGATAGTGACGGTCTAATGCAACACACTATAATTGTGATAGTGACGGTCTAATGCAACACACTATAATTGTGATAGTGACGATCTAATGCAACACACTATAATTGTGATTGTGACGGTCTAATCCAACACACTATAGTTGTGATAGTGACTTTCTAATGCAACACACTATAATTAATTGTGATAGTGACGGTCTAATGCAACACACTATAATTGTGATAGTGACTTTCTAATGCAACACACTATAATTGTGATAGTGACTTTCTAATGCAACACACTATAATTGTGATAGTGACTTTCTAATGCAACACACTATAATTAATTGTGATAGTGACGGTCTAATGCAACACACTATAATTGTGATAGTGACCCTCTAATGCAATACACTATAATTGTGATTGTGACGGTCTAATGCAACACACTATAATTGTGATAGTGACTTTCTAATGCAACACACTATAATTAATTGTGATAGTGACGGTCTAATGCAACACACTATAATTGTGATAGTGACGGTCTAATGCAACACACTATAATTGTGATAGTGACGGTCTAATGCAACACACTATAATTGTGATTGTGACGGTCTAATGCAACACACTATAATTGTGATAGTGACGGTCTAATGCAACACACTATAACAAATTGTGATAGTGACGGTCTAATGCAACACACTATAATTGTGATAGTGACTTTCCAATGCAACACACTATAATTGTGATAGTGACGGTCTAATGCAACACACTATAATTGTGATAGTGACTATCTAATGCAACACACTATAATTGCGATAGTGACGATCTAATGCAACACACCATAATTGTGATTGTGACGGTCTAATGCAACACACTATAATTGTGATAGTGACTTTCTAATGCAACACACTATAATTAATTGTGATAGTGACGGTCTAATGCAACACACTATAATTGTGATAGTGACTTTCTAATGCAACACACTATAATTGTGATAGTGACTTTCTAATGCAACACACAATAATTAATTGTGATAGTGACGGTCTAATGCAACACACTATAATTGTGATAGTGACTTTCTAATGCAACACACTATAATTAATTGTGATAGTGACGGTCTAATGCAACACACTATAATTGTGATAGTGACGGTCTAATGCAACACACTATAATTGTGATTGTGACGGTCTAATGCAACACACTATAATTGTGATAGTGACGGTCTAATGCAACACACTATAATTAACTGTGATAGTGACGGTCTAATGCAACACACTATAATTGTGATAGTGACGGTCTAATGCAACACACTATAATTGTGATAGTGACGGTCTAATGCAACACACTATAATTGTGATTGTGACGCTCTAATGCAACACGCTATAATTGTGATAGTGACGGTTTAATGCAACACACTATAATTAATTGTGATAGTGACGGTCTAATGCAACACACTATAATTGTGATAGTGACGGTCTAATGCAACACACTATAATTGTGATAGTGACTTTCTAATGCAACACACTATAATTAATTGTGATAGTGACGGTATAATGCAACACACTATAATTGTGATAGTGACAGTCTAATG
This sequence comes from Haliotis asinina, assembly GCF_037392515.1. Lineage (NCBI taxonomy): Eukaryota > Metazoa > Mollusca > Gastropoda > Lepetellida > Haliotidae > Haliotis > Haliotis asinina. The sequence continues at coordinate 46,207,199 of NC_090280.1, read as the reverse complement.
CAACACACTATAATTGTGATAGTGACGGTCTAATGCAACACACTATAATTAATTCTGGTAGTGACGGTCTAATGCAACACACTATAATTGTGATAGTGACGGTCTAATGCAACACACTATAATTGTGATAGTGACTTTCTAATGCAACACACTATAATTAATTGTGATAGTGACGGTCTAATGCAACACACTATAATTGTGATAGTGACTTTCTAATGGAACACACTATAATTGTGACAGTGACTTTCTAATGCAACACACTATAACAAATTGTGATAGTGACGGTCTAATGCAACACAATATAATTGTGATAGTGACTTTCTAATGCAACACACTATAATTGTGATAGTGACGGTCTAATGCAACACACTATAATTGTGATAGTGACTTTCTAATGCAACACACTATAACTGCGATAGTGACGATCTAATGCAACACAACATAATTGTGATAGTGACTTTCTAATGCAACACACTATAATTGTGATAGTGACTTTCTAATGCAACACACAATAATTAATTGTGATAGTGACGGTCTAATGCAACACATTATAACTGTGATTGTGACGGTCTAATGCAACACACTATAACTGTGATAGTGACGCTCTAATGCAACACACTACAACTGTGATAGTGACGGTCTAATGCAACACACTATAACTGTGATAGTGACGGTCTAATGCAACACACTATAATTGTGATAGTGACGGTCTAATGCAACACACTATAATTGTGATAGTGACGGTCTAATGCAACACACTATAATTGTGATTGTGACGGTCTAATGCAACACACTATAATTGTGATAGTGACGGTCTAATGGAACACACTATAATTGTGATAGTGACGGTCTAATGCAACACACTATAATTGTGATTGTGACGGTCTAATGCAACACACTATAATTGTGATGGTGGCGGTCTAATGCAACACACCATAATTGTGATAGTGACGGTCTAATGCAACACACTATAATTGTGATTGTGACGGTCTAATGCAATACACTATAATTGTGATAGTGACGGTCTAATGCAACACACTATAATTAATTGTGATAGTGACGGTCTAATGCAACACACTATAATTGTGATAGTGACTTTCTAATGCAACACATATAATTACTGTGATAGTGACGGTCTAATGCAACACACTATAATTGTGATAGTGACGGTCTAATGCAACACACTATAATTGTGATAGTGACTTTCTAATGCAACACACTATAATTGTGATAGTGACGGTCTAATGCAACACACTATAATTGTGATAGTGACTTTCTAATGCAACACACTATAATTAACTGTGATAGTGACGGTCTAATGCAACACATTATAATTGTGATAGTGACGGTCTAATGCAACACACTATAATTGTGATAGTGACGGTCCAGTGCAACACACTGTAATTGTGATAGTGACTTTCTAATGCAACACACTATATTTGTGATAGTGACGGTCTAATGCAACACACTATAATTGTGATTCTGACGGTCCAGTGCAACACAGTATAATTGTGATAGTGACTTTCTAATGCAACACACTATAATTGTGATAGTGACTTTCTAATGCAACACACTATAATTAATTGTGATAGTGACGGTCTAATGCAACACACTATAATTGTGATAGTGACGGTCTAATGCAACACACTATAATTGTGATAGTGACGGTCTAATGCAACACACTATAACTGTGATAGTGACGGTCTAATGCAACACACTATAATTGTGATTGTGACTTTCTAATGCAACACACTATAATTGTGATAGTGACTTTCTAATGCAACACACTATAATTAATTGTGATAGTGACGGTCTAATGCAACACACTATAATTGTGATAGTGACTTTCTAATGCAACACACTATAATTGTGATAGTGACTTTCTAATGCAACACACTATAATTGTGATAGTGACGGTCTAATGCAACACACTATAATTAATTGTGATAGTGACTTTCTAATGCAACACACTATAATTGTGATAGTGACGGTCTAATGCAACACACTATAATTGTGATAGTAACTTTCTAATGCAACACACTATAATTGTGACAGTGACTTTCTAATGCAACACACTACAACTGTGATAGTGACTTTCTAATGCAACACACTATAATAAATTGTGATAGTGACGGTCTAATGCAACACACTATAATTGTGATAGTGACTTTCTAATGCAACACACTATAATTGTGATAGTGACGGTCTAATGCAACACACTATAATTGTGATAGTGACTTTCTAATGCAACACACTATAATTGCGATAGTGACGGTCTAATGCAACACACCATAATTGTGATTGTGACGGTCTAATGCAACACACTATAATTGTGATAGTGACTTTCTAATGCAACACACTATTATTAATTGTGATAGTGACGGTTTAATGCAACACAATATAATTGTGATAGTGACTTTCTAATGCAACACACTATAATTGTGACAATGACTTTCTAATGCAACACACAATAATTAATTGTGATAGTGACGGTCTAATGCAACACACTATAATTGTGATAGTGACGGTCTAATGCAACACACTGTAATTGTGATTGTGACGGTCTAATGCAACACACTATATTTGTGATAGTGACGGTCTAATGCAACACACTATAATTGTGATTCTGACGGTCCAGTGCAACACACTATAATTGTGATAGTGACTTTCTAATGCAACACACTATAATTGTGATAGTGACTTTCTAATGCAACACACTATAATTAATTGTGATAGTGACGGTCTAATGCAACACACTATAATTGTGATAGTGACGGTCTAATGCAACACACTATAATTGTGATAGTGACAGTCTAATGCAACACACTATAACTGTGATAGTGACGGTCTAATGCAACACACTATACTTGTGATAGTGACTTTCTAATGCAACACACTATAATTGTGATTGTGACTTTCTAATGCAACACACTATAATTAATTGTGATAGTGACGGTCCAATGCAACACACTATAATTGTGATAGTGACTTTCTAATGCAACACACTATAATTGTGATAGTGACTTTCTAATGCAACACACTATAATTAATTGTGATAGTGACGGTCTAATGCAACACACTATAATTGTGATAGTGACGGTCTAATGCAACACACTATAATTGTGATAGTGACGGTCTAATGCAACACACTGTAATTGTGATAGTGACGGTCTAATGCAACACACTATATTTGTGATAGTGACGGTCTAATGCAACACACTATAATTGTGATTCTGACGGTCCAGTGCAACACACTATAATTGTGATAGTGACTTTCTAATGCAACACACTATAATTGTGATAGTGACTTTCTAATGCAACACACTATAATTAATTGTGATAGTGACGGTCTAATGCAACACACTATAATTGTGATAGTGACGGTCTAATGCAACACACTATAATTGTGATAGTGACAGTCTAATGCAACACACTATAACTGTGATAGTGACGGTCTAATGCAACACACCATAATTGTGATAGTGACTTTCTAATGCAACACACTATAATTGTGATAGTGACTTTCTAATGCAACACACTATAATTAATTGTGATAGTGACGGTCTAATGCAACACACTATAATTGTGATAGTGACTTTCTAATGCAACACACTATAATTGTGATAGTGACTTTCTAATGCAACACACTATAATTAATTGTGATAGTGACGGTCTAATGCAACACACTATAATTGTGATAGTGACGGTCTAATGCAACACACTATAATTGTGATAGTGACGGTCTAATGCAACACACTATAATTAATTGTGATAGTGACTTTCTAATGCAACACACTATAATTGTGATAGTGACGGTCTAATGCAACACACTATAATTCTCATAGTGACTTTCTAATGCAACACACTATAATTAATTGTGACAGTGACTTTCTAATGCAACACACTACAACTGTGATAGTGACTTTCTAATGGAACACACTATAATAAATTGTGATTGTGACGGTCTAATGCAACACACTATAATTGTGATAGTGACTTTCTAATGCAACACACTATAATTGTGATAGTGACGGTCTAATGCAACACACTATAATTGTGATAGTGACTTTCTAATGCAACACACTATAATTGCGATAGTGACGGTCTAATGCAACACACCATAATTGTGATTGTGACGGTCTAATGCAACACACTATAATTGTGATAGTGACTCTCTAATGCAACACACTATAATTAATTGTGATAGTGACGGTTTAATGCAACACACTATAATTGTGATAGTGACTTTCTAATGCAACACACTATAATTGTGACAATGACTTTCTAATGCAACACACAATAATTAATTGTGATAGTGACGGTCTAATGCAACACACTATAATAAATTGTGATAGTGACGGTCTAATGCAACACACTATAATTGTGATAGTGACTTTCTAATGCAACACACTATAATTGTGATAGTGACGGTTTAATGCAACACACTATAATTGTGATAGTGACTTTCTAATGCAACACACTATAATTGCGATAGTGACGGTCTAATGCAACACACCATAATTGTGATTGTGACGGTCTAATGCAACACACTATAATTGTGATAGTGACTTTCTAATGCAACACACTATTATTAATTGTGATAGTGACGGTTTAATGCAACACACTATAATTGTGATAGTGACTTTCTAATGCAACACACTATAATTGTGACAATGACTTTCTAATGCAACACACAATAATTAATTGTGATAGTGACGGTCTAATGCAACACACTATAATTGTGATAGTGACGGTCTAATGCAACACACTGTAATTGTGATTGTGACGGTCTAATGCAACACACTACATTTGTGATAGTGACGGTCTAGTGCAACACACTATAATTGTGATTCTGACGGTCCAGTGCAACACACTATAATTGTGATAGTGACTTTCTAATGCAACACACTATAATTGTGATAGTGACTTTCTAATGCAACACACTATAATTAATTGTGATAGTGACGGTCTAATGCAACACACTATAATTGTGATAGTGACGGTCTAATGCAACACACTATAATTGTGATAGTGACAGTCTAATGCAACACACTATAACTGTGATAGTGACGGTCTAATGCAACACACTATACTTGTGATAGTGACTTTCTAATGCAACACACTATAATTGTGATTGTGACTTTCTAATGCAACACACTATAATTGTGATAGTGACTTTCTAATGCAACACACTATAATTAATTGTGATAGTGACGGTCTAATGCAACACACTATAATTGTGATAGTGACGGTCTAATGCAACACACTATAATTGTGATAGTGACGGTCTAATGCAACACACTGTAATTGTGATAGTGACGGTCTAATGCAACACACTATATTTGTGATAGTGACGGTCTAATGCAACACAGTATAATTGTGATTCTGACGGTCCAGTGCAACACACTATAATTGTGATAGTGACTTTCTAATGCAACACACTATAATTGTGATAGTGACTTTCTAATGCAACACACTATAATTAATTGTGATAGTGACGGTCTAATGCAACACACTATAATTGTGATAGTGACGGTCTAATGCAACACACTATAATTGTGATAGTGACAGTCTAATGCAACACACTATAACTGTGATAGTGACGGTCTAATGCAACACACCATAATTGTGATAGTGACTTTCTAATGCAACACACTATAATTGTGATAGTGACTTTCTAATGCAACACACTATAATTAATTGTGATAGTGACGGTCTAATGCAACACACTATAATTCTCATAGTGACTTTCTAATGCAACACACTATAATTAATTGTGACAGTGACTTTCTAATGCAACACACTACAACTGTGATAGTGACTTTCTAATGCAACACACTATAATAAATTGTGATTGTGACGGTCTAATGCAACACACTATAATTGTGATAGTGACTTTCTAATGCAACACACTATAATTGTGATAGTGACGGTCTAATGCAACACACTATAATTGTGATAGTGACTTTCTAATGCAACACACTATAATTGCGATAGTGACGGTCTAATGCAACACACCATAATTGTGATTGTGACGGTCTAATGCAACACACTATAATTGTGATAGTGACTTTCTAATGCAACACACTATAATTAATTGTGATAGTGACGGTTTAATGCAACACACTATAATTGTGATAGTGACTTTCTAATGCAACACACTATAATTGTGACAATGACTTTCTAATGCAACACACAATAATTAATTGTGATAGTGACGGTCTAATGCAACACACTATAATTGTGATAGTGACGGTCTAATGCAACACACTGTAATTGTGATAGTGACGGTCTAATGCAACACACTATAACTGTGATTGTGACGGTCTAATGCAACACACTACAACTGTGATAGTGACGGTCTAATGCAACACACTATAACTGTGATAGTGACAGTCTAATGCAACACACTATAATTGTGATAGTGACTTTCTAATGCAACACACTATAATTGTGATAGTGACTTTCTAATGCAACACACTATTATTAATTGTGATAGTGACGGTCTAATGCAACACACTATAATTGTGATAGTGACTTTCTAATGCAACACACTATAATTGTGATAGTGACTTTCTAATGCAACACACTATAATTAATTGTGATAGTGACGGTCTAATGCAACAGACTATAATTGTGATAGTGACGGTCTAATGCAACACACTATAATTGTGATAGTGACGGTCTAGTGCAACACATTATAACTGTGATAGTGACGGTCTAATGCAACACACTATAACTGTGATAGTGACGGTCTAATGCAACACACTATAACTGTGATAGTGACGGTCTAATGCAACACACTATAATTGTGATAGTGACTTTCTAATGCAACACACTATAATTGTGATAGTGACTTTCTAATGCAATACACTATATTTGCGATAGTGACGGTCTAATGCAACACACCATAATTGTGATTGTGACGGTCTAATGCAACACACTATATTTGTGATAGTGACTTTCTAATGCAACACACTATAATTATTTGTGATAGTGACGGTCTAATGCAACACACTATAATTGTGATAGTGACTTTCTAATGCAACACACTATAATTGTGATAGTGACTTTCTAATGCAACACACTATAATTAATTGTGATAGTGACGGTCTAATGCAACACACTATAATTGTGATAGTGACGGTCTAATGCAACACACTATAATTGTGATAGTGACGGTCTAATGCAACACACTATAACTGTGATAATGACGGTCTAATGCAACACACCATAATTGTGATAGTGACGGTCTAATGCAACACACTACAACTGTGATAGTGACGGTCTAATGCAACACACTATAATTGTGATAGTGACGGTCTAATGCAACACACTATAATTGTGATAGTGACGGTCTAATACAACACACTATAATTGTGATAGTGACGGTCTAATGCAACACACCATATTTGTGATAGTGACGGTCTAATGCAACACACTATAATTGTGATAGTGACGGTCTAATGCAACACACTATAATTGTGATAGTGACGGTCTAATGCAACACACTATAATTGTGATAATGACGGTGTAATGGAACATACTATTGTAATAGTGACGGTCTAATGCAACATACTATTGTGATAGTGACAGTCTAATGCAACACACTATAACTGTGATAGTGACAGTCTAATGCAACATACTATTGTAATAGTGACGGTCTAATTCAACATACTATTGTAATAGTGACGGTCTAATGCAACATACTATTGTAATAGTGACGGTCTAATGCAACATACTATTGTAATAGTGACGGTCTAATGCAACATACTATTGTAATAGTGACGGTCTAATGCAACATACTATTGTAATATTGACGGTCTAATGCAACGTGGGACAGTTATAGTCTAATGCAACATAGTAGTGTATATATATATATATATATATATATATATGATAGTGTAGTGCAGCATACAATTGCGAGAACTGTAGTGTACTGAGACCAGTTATTGCAATACAAATCAAAGAGTTGTTTTTCTCTTTTGAATTGTTTCATTTGAAGTCATTTCTCAAATGAACGTATAGTTTATAAAAATATAAAAAACGCCGAAATGGTTACATACGTTTCTAATAAGAGACATGAAACCCAGATCTAGGAACCATATACCACATCAACTCAGTGAAGCTGCACGTCTGAACCCAAACCTCCTGTATTTTGCGCTGGGCATTTATCAACAGAAGTCAGTTACTGAAATATCGATACTCACACATACTATCGATGCATCGACGGTGTTTATATTAGTTTGCACTATAGATTTATTGCTGTCGGAGACTGAACAGTTGCAATCGGTCGACACTTTGACGTGTCGTTATAGCTCTACTTTTAATAACACATGCACAGATGTCATTACGTAAGGTGACGCTACACCAGACCTCAGTATAACTAGCAAACCATGTTCATGTAAACATTCTGACATATCCACCGGCATCAGTTACAGACATAATCCCATTACATACGTTATGAGGCTAAGAAGGGGGTGATGGCTGCCTGTGGAGTTTAAGGGCCCCGAGTATATTCCACAAACGTCATTATGAAGAGAGAAGAGAGAACATTAAGTCTTGTTATCCGTGTTGATAACACTCCAATGCATTGTAACCATGTAATTACTTCGTATGTGTGTAGTGCTGTCATTAAAGTCTTATTTATTTGTATTGATTTTCATTACCCACTCTATCTCAAAAGGACTCAACTGCTGCCGCAATGGAATGCTCGTGATCAGGCCCACTTGCACAAAGCGATTTTAGCTCTACGACTATCTTCAGCCTATATTGGAGAATGGGAGTCGCTAAGATCGCTTTGTGCAAGTAGGCCCAGACTGGGTATGTGTGGTCTACGCCGTGTGAATCAAGAATCGCCGATGGTCTCGTGCTTGCTTTTGGGTGATTCCTGAATCAGTCTCAAACTTGTGGTAGGTTCACATGTCTGGAGGCGTCTTTATGAATGCCATGGAGAGGTCAGTGTAAGGCAAGAAGGCAGGTCAGGGGACGGGTCTGATACGATTTATGCTTTGGTAGTATTCAACTTGAAAGTTGATTAGATAATATCTTTGAGTGGCATTTAAAGATTGTTCAAAATCGCATTAGATTAGATGTAAATGTGACGGGTGTGTCGTTTATCGACATTGACGTTAAATGTATTAGCAGTTGAGTGTTAGCAGTTGAGTGTTAGCAGTCACAATTTACATAAAATCGCGAAGGACTGATGTCTGAATCAGCAAAGTAAGTAGTTTTCACTTGTAAGTTTCCAGTTTGAATCATTGATTGTTTTGTTTTGAAGTGGACGAGGGGTTCCTGTTTATAACATCAGTTTTGATTATTTGAATGAGGGGTTTCACGCTCATGATCAATGTTCCATTTTAGATTCTATTTTTTACAGGTACTCTTGCCAATGTGCAGGTCACCGGGGAATTCCCAGCTCTCAAGAAGGATTTTCTCCAGTTATCCAAAAATAACATTTCCATTTTTGACTTCTCGTAAGCCAGTCAGTATCAAGGAAAAAAGATAACTCACAGATTGTGTGTATGTGTGCGTTGATAGTAAGTTTGAGTTCTGACCGCTTATCAGATGGCAGCAATTCTGAAACAGCCAATATGCTGTATCTAAAAACATAATATCTCCTTAGAAGGTAACAGGAAAAACTCTAAGCCACAGCGCCCTTCCCATTAAAAATATGTCACCACTCAGCTATGCTGACATATCCACATTGAAATCAATATAATACATTTGATGTCTTTTTGTTTACTTCCGGACTTCGCAAAACTCCCACTGTAAGATGGCGGCCTGTAAATATTCGAGCAGGACGAGGAAACCACTGGCTGGCGTGCCCCACATAAATGTCACTTTGCCCCTAGTGTCCCGACCCATGCGTCTTTCTTTCATTGTGAATGCTATCAGTGTGTCTGTGTAATTGTGAGTTTAACTGTAATCATGAGAGTAAAATACGAGCATCGCAAATGATTTTCCTGTAGATTATTCGCATCTGATTTTCACGATAGTATGTGTTTTTATCAACGGTCCTACTCCCTACTTCCTGCTTTAACAGTCCACCGTTATTTTGTATTGTGTATTTATCGGTAGATAAGCTGAATGGAGGGATTGTGCTGAAGCAAACAGGAGCTGTTATGGATTCAGTCGGGAATTACATAATTTGAAATGATGAAATAATGTGTTGCAGACTCAATGACTTTAGGGTCACAGCCATATGTTTGGTTGCTTCTTTAACGCCACAAATAGTCGGGACCTGATAACCTAGTGATTGACATTAAAAGCACCTAGGACGTCAATCACCAAAGATTCTGGCCACCCGATCCCGTTACTCGCCTTTCACGACACGCAGGAGTTCCTGAAGGTCAGTTGTACACAGATCTTAGACGAAAATATAGGAAAACAGGTCTCATTATTAAGCATTGTAACATGAAGACTGTGAGATGTCGTCAGTGTTCCTTCTCAGGTGCAGCCTAATCGGGATGGAACAGCTACCCAGGCCAACCAGAAGATCTCAAAATCTGACGTCTTTCTTTCAACAGCTCTGACTGTGACTGTGCGCTTCGAGTATGCAACAAGCATGGAGTGATACCCGATACAAATGTCCTGTTGCTATTGTTATTATACTACCCATCACAAGTTTAGACTCACTAAAAAGATTCATTATATCTTATGTATACATATTTGATTACTCCACTACCTAGGGGAACCAACTTCAAACCTGAAAACCACGTGCAAATATCGTGCAGGTGAACAGACTCGTTTTGGAGTCAATTTATGTTAATAAATTCGCCAATTCTCACTTAGTTTCATCATTTATTGAACTCATGGTAATAATAATTTCAATGTTACGAATTTGTTTCACAACACAAAGACTCATGTGCAACCACTTCCTATAAACAGTATGGAATATTTTGCAAGATCTAGTTAGAGCAATTGGCAGACAAAAAGTGGCTGCGTTTAGGCTAGTGAGTATAAACGTTTGATAGGTCGTGTATTGATGTACTGCTGATAAGGCAGACCTGTAGTGAATCTGGATAACAGCTGACGACAGTACTCGTTATCGCGATAGTGTCTTCCTCATAGATATCTGTCGTCCTTGATTATAGTCACGGTTATTTCCACGGACCTTTCAGAGACACACTATATCTACAGACGTGAAGTCGTTGTGACTGGTATTCAAGTGTTGGAGAGACAGAGCAACACTCCGTAATATTTACAGCAATGACACAGCGGCTGTGAACACCATTGTTGATGAATGCAGTAAATACACTTCTGTTTTCATTCTGTCCAAATCTGTTTAATTTTCCGTTAAGGAATCAAGATTCTCGCTTTGATTTTTCTCATTCGTGCCCTTACATGTTGTTTTTGCGATTTCGTCGTTTATTTCCATAGCGCGACTTTAAGCGCAGTCCTGTGTAGGATATATCTTTCCTCTTTTCAGTAAGTTTAGTTTGAAACCGAGTTCTTTCGTCATGAAGCAGTGTGTCACTTCCCGTATGTGTCGACCAACGTGCGTTCACAAAGTAGTTCCTGGTTATGTATGCAAGTTATTGAGAATAGCCAATTTTATAGCGATCCAATAGCAGCCACACTGAATTCAACAAAAGAACATATTCATTCTGTGAATATATGTGCTTCATTTACTAACGTTTGGTACTTTACAATGTAATCCGCTGATAAATGTGTTTCTCCCTGGATTCATACAGGATATGTAGTTCATCTGACAGTGTTTCGAGTCACTGACTACTCTTGTGATAATTTCAGTTGGGCTTTCAGAAGTAACAAGTGTTGATGTTATAGAGCGTCATGTGTATATCTAGACTCTATCCGTTCAATCTGATCGCAGAGCCTCAATGAGCTACACCATCCTGGAACTCATGTCTTCATGATCAATAAGCGAACGTATAAGATGATGGAGAACCCCTTGGTACTTATATTGCTGTGTAATTTCGTTCTTCCTTCCAAAGGAGGTGAGAGCCAAACTATTTCCTTTGGTAAATACCACAACACACGGTGGGTTTATTTATGCATGACACAGTATCTGTTTTAAAGCTCATTTGTATTAAATGAACTTTTGAGCTGATAACACATAACACTTTTAGATAAATGTTGTCGACTACTAAATGAAATAAGAAATACGGTACATCAATTACCTGTATGTCCTTGCGTAGCCAATACGGAAGGGGTACGATGTTATGAGTAGTTTCTCAGCCTGGGGCCCATAATTTGAAGTATATCCAGAATATGTTAAGGGCATTAGACCTTTCAGTAGTATAGGGAATGATAGTCCGAAAACACTTTTCAAAACCCCCTCTAAAAAGCCTCATTTACTAAATGAGGCTTTGGTGGGACCCTTAGCTCTTGCTACTATTGCCCCTACTACAAAGCCACGCCATCACGTTTACCGTGACTTGGCAGGCGGTAACACTGTGCCGTACGGTACGATCAATAATTCTTCTCTTACAAACCCCCTACCCGGCCCACCCCTCAAGTAGTACATATCCACTTTATCTATGTTGTAAGTTTTGACTGACCATATAGGATCGGTGGCTCGCTTACGGTTATGTTATGTTTATATCAATGAAACAGTTTAATGTGAACAGCCTACGATCTCTTTGGTGTTCATAATAAAGGCTTGCTGGGCTTTTTGTATTCCCTGTGCTATGTACTTTTTTTTCTCGTCCTCGCTGATAGCAGACTTACGAGACTTGGATCGAATATCTTGTTTCATTCCGTTATATTTTTTGAGTTCAGAGAGGATTGAACTAAACTCCTCTTCTGAGATCTTACTGTCAGAGAGTGCCGTGGAAATTCGCTCACTCACTGTGTTCAGCTTTGCTTCGGCCAGAACCCTGATCTCGTCGTGTTTCAATGCCTTACGATTAAGTCTGCGTGATACTAACTTAAGCGCCAACCCTACCAACCCTGTCACCCCAGCCGTTATTTCAATACCTAACACTATAGGTGCAGCCACGATGGTGGTTAACAACCCAACACCTGCCGCCCCTAGTCCCATGCTGGTTGCCATAAGGGTAGTGTCAGCCCCATCCACGATATTGAAAGCTCTATTATATTTTTTACATAGTGCTTTCCGCGTGTCACGGTCTTGTTCTAGTTGACGTTTTACATCACATAACTGCCTCAAGCGGAACCCATCTACGGTTTCTAACGTCTTAGCTACTTCCTCTACGACTGGGTACAGACCCATCCTATAATATATATTTTGAAAGATATTTTAATTGGGGTTCAGTTAAAAATCTATCAATGTATTTGAAGCCTATAAGTTCTAGACTACTAGTCAGGGCAATAGGTGAGAGGCTAATAAAATATCCTATTCTAATAAAAACCCCACTGGGGCTTATTAAGTGGTTTATAGGACCCGTGGTATCCTGTTGTATAACAATACGACAATATTTGTCTCTGTAAGACCAGCGTATTGCCACCCCGGGTAAAATTTGGTGTACTATTGGGAAGTCTTCATCGAATGAATCCGTACAGAAGACTTCTATGATGAGTGTGAAGGGGGGGGTTATTATTTCAGGATTACTAAATGTTAATTTATTTTCGAAGTAAGTTGATAACCCATTTTTGTCGTAACCATCAGATCGTCTGGGTGCTAACCCCCTCTCCGGAATGAAATCCCCGGCCCAGATACCGTTGTTCCTAATCTTAGTGATCCAATTATTTTCGTCTATTGTGATATAAGGTGAGGTGGGTGTTAAGTTGATCAGCCATTTAGGTTTTTTAAAATCTGGTAACGGCACCGGTCTGTACATGTTGTCTTTGAAGTGTAGGATGTAGAATTCATCTTCCTCACCAGGCTGATCGAATCCATCTGTATCTCCCAGGTCGTTAAGTGTAGTGTTGGGATGATGATTAGTCATTATTATACTATTATGATATAATTTCCAACTGGTTTTCTGATAATAATTCAGGGGTTAACGTTATACCCATGAAGTGTATGTTGTCAGGCAGGAAGATATTGATTAGTGATATCTTGTTTTCTACGATCACGTTGACCCCCTGCAGACTGGTCTTGGAGTCGACACCCACCCGCACGTAAACGTTGCAAACTTGAAACTGGTGTCGTTTCACCCACCCGAGTTTGATCCCCTTCACGATCTCGACATCATTCCCCGATGGTTCCCCTAGGTAGACTTTGATGAACAGTGTTGAGTTTGCCGGTAGACTCTCTAGTATCTTAACCACGCCTTCGAATTCAGACACCAACTGCAATTTCACGTTTTGCATGGCCGGTTTACTTGATAGCATGTGGGCTGCTATAGTGTTGACTGGGCTGACGACTATACTACGTCTCTGAGTTGGGATGTAAGCCACGAGCAGGGTTCCATTGTTCACGACTTTGTTTAGGTGGTTGTCTTTGTTATCCGTGAACACGTAAGGGGAGACGAGTCTAATATTGAGAAACCATTTGTTATCGGGTAACAACACCCACTTGTCATCTTCGGTGAAGACGAGCATATATGGTTTGTTTTTGACGACGGTAGTGCTCTCAACATCGTCTAAGTCGAATAGTTTACCTCCGAATGATGGGTATATTCTCCAGTTGTCATCACCGGTGTTGACGAGGGCGTACTTAGTGTTGGCTGTTGCTCCTGTGGTATCTATCATATCACTTAGGGCTCCACCGGAGGGGATTTCAACGCGTTTGTAAATGTTGTTTTTTAGTTGCAAGGCATACGATTTACCATCTACTCCGGGAGCGTCGAAACCGCGTGTGTCTCCGAGGTCGGAGATCCCGATATTGACGCATTTTTTCACTCCGGGCCCTTGTGCGCTGGTCATGTTACGTGAAGCGTTAAGCTGAGGTATCCTATATTTACAGGATTATGATTTATATCTAACACCGATATTGTCAGCTCAGGTATGTTGCCCTGGGTTAATCTCTTATACTGCCGTGGTGAAAATGACTCGGTTCTACCGTCGTTGAATTTCTCAGTTTTCACCGGCACTGCTCTCAGTATAGTGGAAGGGTGGCCTCCTTGAATGTTATACGTTGTGCTCACCTGACCGAGATGAATGTATAGCTCTCGGTACGGTACTAGTTCGGGTAACTTCGTGCCTGTGACGGTTGTTGTTGGTTTTATCTCGTCAGGAGACATACCGAGTATCCTCGCTAATGGTCGGCCGAGCCTCAAGGAGGTTCTTCCGTTGTTGATTAACACCACTGTGCCGTTTGAGTCGTTCATCTTGAGTTCGGCTCCCAGGGGTTTGAAGACCTCGTCGTTTAGCGAGCACACGCTGTAGTAGCCGTCAGTTATTTGACTGCGAGTTCCACTGACGAACAGCTTATTGTTGCTGATATTAATGTTAGTCCATTGCGGTAGGTAGGTGATATCGCAGAGTGCGACTTCGAGTTGACCTGACGTGTTATCGATCGCGTGCGTCAGCTGAACGGCCTCACCGCTAGTTATTCCTGGAAGTGTTATGTACATATTATAATATATAAATTATATAATATAATATGGATTTAGCACACTTGAAAATCGTGGTGAATGCAGATGGTACGGGGTTTAAAACAACCTTTATTGATATCTTTGAAAAGTATGTCGTGTCCGTTAATAACGCGCAGGCGGTGGTAAACTGGAATCAAAACCCAATGCAGTTTTGGCAGAACCAACTCAACTTTGCTGTGTGGTGTGCGACGACAGGGTCGGGTGTGACACCAGACTATGGTATAGACGAACTGAGTAAGGCGGTTGTTTTGTTTCATATTTATTATCAAACGAGACGAATATTGAAGGAAATAAGTGCTCCTCTTCCCCAAGATAAAGCGTGGAGTATGACGAATAAGCCCTATGATAGACGCGCTTATGAACGTATTTGTGGGGAGTTTGAGATTCCAACGAATAAAGACTTTCGCCTTCCTGGTGTGAACCATGGTCTCGGTATAGTTCTCGTGTACTTCTACAGGTCCGGAAAATATTATGCCGGTTCTAAAGATGGTTCATACAACCCAAACCGGCATACATTTACAGGCCCCACAACGAATGAAAAGATCCATGTCAGCTGTATAAAGCAAACCAGTCCTGATGCAGCCACAGCCTGGACTAAAATGATCTCAAAAACATCGAAAGGATTCACTCGTGCTGGTACAATACGCTTGAACGATTCGATTCGAACGTACGTGTGGGCGCTGTTGGGTGCGCAGTCGATGACGCGTTCTAACATCCTCGGTAAGGGAACTGCTTACGACGCTCAGACACAATTCGTTTCCAACGTTGAGGATGCTATCAATTCTCCAGTTGATCTCCCGAGGGCCATCGACCGTTACCAAAACGTGTTAGAATACGCCAGATCGAAAGTCAATTACGTGTTCGGCGTGGGGTTGTACATGGCCCCGAGTGATATGCAACTGAGAATAAAAAAAGTGGTGGGTTATAACAACAAAATAGTTATAGCCACGAAGGATCAAAAGTTGGGTATCAACTCCGATATTAACACCCCCTATATCCCACACACCCAACCACGTGAAAAGGGTATAGTGGCGCCACCTCCGGAGCCTAAAGTTCATGTGGAGGTACCCCCGGGGGGTGTGGGGGTTTCCACCACCTATCAGCAGCATATTGATAATAAAACAGCCTTAGTGGTTGGTGGGGTAACTTTGGGACTTATTTGGTTAAAGATTTCTTAGCCGCTACGTACACCAGACCCGCCACGGCGACGATGGCTGCCCACAGGTTTTGACTGAGCCACATGGCAGTTTTAGACAGAGCGCTCAATAACCATGAGACGATGCTACCCAGTATGCCGGGAAGGGCTTCGGCGGCTTTACCAGCCAGTTTAGCTAGGCCTTCCCCGAGTTTTTTGATCCAGTCTTTAACACCACCACCACCGCCTGGAGTTCCACCGCCGGCACTTGGGGGTGTGGGGGCACCCCCCACCAGTGACACCACCAGGGTTGATATGATTAAACCCAATGCAGTCAGAATGCTGGCGATGGTGATCCCTTGCTCCCGGAACAATATCCGAATCCTGTTGGCTAAAGTTGTATCTTCATTCAGTATTCTATCGATTGTTTCCCGAATGCGACTGATCTGGGATCGAAGATGTTCACGATTCGAGGAAGCGGCTTCCAATCGTGTACGTCTCTCGTCTTCTAAATCGCGTAGTCGTTCATTGATACGACTCTTCATATCATCGTCGTCAGTTTCGGTGAGTTTGGTTTTTTCCCTAGCGATGTGCTCGTCGATTTCGTTCAGTTTCCCCATGTTGTTCACGAGTTCTCCACGCACGCGTTTCACGGCTTCGTCTAAGCCGCGCAGTTCCCTTACCGGAAAGTCAAATCCCGGTAACGGTTTGTCCCAGTAGGTGCTCAACAGTTTTTCTATGCTGTCCGAGGCTTCTGTAGCACGCTCTGGCGTCATTTCATCTATAGTGGTGAGGTGGGATCTGGTAGCTTGCAGATCTTCTTTAACGGCCTTAGGTATTGCACCACCGTAATCAGGCATGTTTAGATGTTCATGGATAAATTCAACACCACCATTGCGGCTGGCTAGAGTTGACAAGGCCAGTGGTTTTTTATTGATCTTGTTAAAGAGGTCAACCTTTGGGGCAGACTTAAGACGTAGAACACCCTTTTTATCAATAAAAAAATTCTTATGGTATATACCCTGTGGTTCAACGTAGTTTTTATCACTTTTTAATCCTTCGTAATAATCATTTACCGTTGTTTCTAAAAGTTGTTGGCTCAATGGTGAACTAGTAAATGAGGTCTCCTGCACATCGGATGCCTGGGCACTAGCGCCCGGCATCTCATCCATAGGTATGTCTTCATCCATTAGTATTTAAATATATTTTATTTATATATAACAATGTACGGTAGAAAATTAGATCCTTTCAGAAGATTGAGAGAGCCATTAGGTGCCAGAGCCGTGCGACAGTCGGTGACCATCACCAATAATCCCAGCAAGATAGACCAGAATCAAACTCTGTTGGTTAGATTTCCAAACCTTGGTGAGAATGACCTCATTGTACCAGGCACTGTTCGACTGGCGTTCAATATCACGTTGACCTCCGACAACGACAAACGCGAGCTAGTGCGGAACGTGGGTCGAGCTATCATCAAGAAAACGACCGTCAAGATCAGCGGTAACGAGGTACTGAGCATCGATGACAGCGACGTGTTTCACTGCTACAAGGATCTCTGGAAAAGCGAGAGAGAACGAGTCAATGATGTGTACCAGGGTATCAGCAAATCAACCCGGGCGCGTATAGGGTACGTCTTCACGCAAGACCAGCAAGACAAGCTATCGGACGGTGAAAAAGCCATCGCTCTAGCATACGGGAATCGATTCTGCGTGCCGCTCGACTTCGAGTTGCTCACGGGACACGCGCCGTTTTACCAGGCCGCGCTGGGTGATAGGCTTGAATACGAGCTCACGTTTAACGACTATAGCAAAGTAGTGCGTACACCGAACGGTGATGAGGCCAGTTATGCCATAGACAACATCTCTCTTGAGTTCGACATGGTCACTAGCCCGGAGCTGGCCAGGCAGGTTCGAAGCCAGTACTCTGGGAAGATGGCTATCCTGTACGATCGCGTACTGAGGCATAGATCAGTCGTGCGAGATAAGAGCGACACTGTGTGGAATATCAACCTTAACGTGCCGGCGCGATCGATGAAAGGTATCTTGGTCGTCCCCGTGGAGGATTACGATCCATTCCGGAGGGACAGCGAGAAGTTTTTCAACCCCGAGATTGAAAAGGTGGAAGTGACCATCGAGGGCGTGCCCAACCAGCTGTTCAGTCATGGTATGAGACCACACCAGCAGTGGGATGAGATAAAAAAGCTACCAGTGGGGGATTACATAACAAAGGACCTGGACCTCGGCTCCGTGCAGATCGGTGAATACCTGACCACCAAGTACGCCCTATGGTTGGACATGCGATCCACGGATGATGATAAACTGCACGGTAGCGGGCGTCGTATAGATAACGGCAGCGAAGGGATAACCATCCAGATTAATAAGAAGGCTCAAACCGCTGGTAAGTTGAAATTATATCTGTACGTTATTATGGACGCGCAACTTAATATAGACAATGGGAGATTCGTGCAAGCCATCTACTAGTGGGGGGTACCCCCCCATACCCCCCAATAAACTACCAACCTCTGGGGGGTGTGGGGGTCTCCCCCTCCCCACTGACCCACACTGCGCTATCATATGCGGGCAGACTGGCTGTGGGAAGACCGTTTTCGTGTTGGATATGTTGGAGGGTTACTACAAGGATGTGTTCGATAACATCGTTATCATGTGCCCTACTCTGAGCATGAATAAAACGTACGCGCGACCTTGGGTGATGACGGACCCGGACGTACACAAAATCGACCCTGGAACACGCCTGCAGGACTGGTTGAAAGCTCTTCATGAGAAATTTAAAGGGGAACCGACGCTGTTCATACTGGACGACTGCAGCGCTAATCGTGAGATAACAAAAAAGAGAGACATGCTATCGTACCTGGCCTTCTCCGGCCGTCATGCAAATCACAGCGTCTGGGTGCTAACGCAGAAGTTCAACTCGGTGTTGAAAGACCTCAGGGAGCAGACGCGATGGGTGGCCTTATTTCACTGCAAGGACAGGGATTCGTTTGAGGAGTGTTTGAGAGAGAACGATGTGATGAGTAAATTAGAACGGGAACGGGTGAAGAAACAGCTCGCTGAAACTAAACACGCTAAGCTCGTGCTAAAGACCGACCAACCAGTAGCATATATAGTTTGCTAAGCAAAGCTAAGTAAAAGCTAAGCAAAGCTAAGCAAAGCTAAGCAAAGCTATGATATTTGAAGTATTTGTCGTGTGCAACTTAACCTTCATTTCTCTGTGTTTTGTTTGTATCGGGTATTATATAGTTAAAACTAAATCTTACTTGTTATATTATAAGATGGAGTGTGAGGAATTGCTCGAACAATTGTCGCCCGCAGGCCCCACTGATGACAAGCGAGAGAAACTGGTGGCGTTGGCTGTTGGCGGTAAAGCCAAACATTATTTTGGAGACTACACCCCGGATAAAATTCACAAAATGTCAGCCGAAGAAATCGATAAGCTGTACGCTAGATACGAGTCCCGACTCGGAGCAGAAATGACAAAGACAATAGGATCGGCTATGACCCAGATATACACCGGTATTGTATCACAATTCCTTCCCATTCCACCAGAGCGCCGACTTTACCTGTGGGAGGACCTAGATAAAGACCCTTTTATCGAACACGCCGTGAGCTCTATCAGCTGCGGGCTGTATCACAAATATGGCATGTTGTTGGCCCCAGTGACGGCGGCGATTATCACGGCAAAACATTGTCAATTTGAGAGAAAGAATAATAATAATAGTATAGATGGATGCTGCACAGGAGGAGACCCCAGTGGATTCACAGGAACCAGTGACGGTGGAGACCCCAGTGGTGGTACCCCCAACAGTAACCAGACAGAAGAATCCTAAGAGAGTAGCTGCCGGTAAAAAACGGTGGTGTAACCAACATAAAGTGACCAATCCAACCCGACTGTTGTTGGCTGTAGGTGTAACTGCTGCCGTGGTTATAACATGGTTATACGCCTCCCACAGTGAGCCACCACCCAACAGTGAGGTAACCCCCAACAGTGGGGGTATGGGGGTATCACCCATGGTAGACCCGCATATCATGTTATAATTTAAAATATTTTATATCATATACATAATGTCTGAGGGGAAAACGTTCGTCAACGACGCATACCACGCCACAGTGGTAGCCAGTCTAGCAGTAGGGTACGCTCGGTTGACTAAAATGGTGCTTAAACAACCAACTATCAAGCTAGATTTCAACCTGCAGGATATGGGTATGCTCATAATGAACCTTGGTATGGCGATGGCCACAAAAGACATCCTAGTAAAACAAGGAATAATACCTGATAATATAATGAAATAAATATAGGGATGGCCACGATAGCTATGATGGTCGGTGGGGCGTTAGTGAATGCCCTGGCATTTTCCGGGAGTAATTCCTCTTCTCGAAACTACGAGATGATCACGCGGCTGAAATACAGGAAGAAAGGAAGCGACACGATCTCGCTACTGAGAAATTACAAAGAGCACAGGCTGAGTACGCTAAAAAACGCCTCCAGAGGCTCGATTTCATTAACGAACAACTCCAGCGTGAAAACCATGCCGTTCAAACATTCAACGATGTTGATGAAGCAATGAAAGAATACTACCAACTAACTGGTAAACGATTGGAAGCGCTCAATAAACCCACACTCGCTCAGTAC
This sequence comes from Haliotis asinina, assembly GCF_037392515.1. Classification (NCBI taxonomy): domain Eukaryota; kingdom Metazoa; phylum Mollusca; class Gastropoda; order Lepetellida; family Haliotidae; genus Haliotis; species Haliotis asinina. The sequence goes on along the minus strand of NC_090280.1, from coordinate 46,185,950 downwards.
TACACACCATCCAAGGGACAAATGAATCGTGAACTGGGCTTCATAGTGTTGGGTATAGCAGCTACTGCGTTGGTTGCTAAGCAATTAAACTAAAATACCTATATAAGTAAACATGAGACCCGCTCCATACCGATGCGAATATATACTTATGGGGAAGACCGAGGCCTGTGGTAGGAAATGCAGGAATCAGGGGTTCTGTTGTTTCCATATGGGAAGTCCTAACTACACGTGTTCTGTGTGTGGTATCGGGGTTAAAGGGCACTACTGTTTATGTAAAGCTCACGGAGCGAACGTAGTCAGACATCAACTCATATACGAGAATAAAAAAGGCTACATAAAAGAACGTAGGCGACTGCTCAAGATAGACTCCAATTAGAGATTATACACACCTACGTATAGCTATGTCTGTGGAAAACATATTCAAATATGAACTGGCCTTATGGGGCAGCTTCAGATTTAAGATAATAGTGGACGTGGTATGGATTAAAGAGGGTGTTAAGTATACTCACCCCTTCGAATGGGAGCGGGATATCGCGTCTCAATACCATATAGAACGTTTTTCGAGTATAAGTGAATACAAGGAATACTATAACCAAGGTGAGTACTGGATTGAAACAGCCACACTATATATTTTACCAGGTACGTGGGGCGATTTGACAGAATGTCTAGAATTGTACCCGGCCACCAGAAAATATTTTTTAAGAGTTACTGCCGACCAATTAGACATTGATTCTCTTAGGTGTAAACACTATGGCTACTGTGCGCGAGCTCAAGCGGGCCGCAAAGCAGAGAGGTGTTATCGGGTATTCTAGAATGCGGAAGCCAGCATTGTTGAGATTACTAGGTTTAGAAGTCCCTCCTACGGTAAAACAGTTAAAAGCTCAAGCGAAACAGCTTGGATACACGGGTTATTCAAAACTGGGGAAAGCCGGGTTAACCACATTGTTATCACATACCCCTGTACCCACTGTAAAACAACTGAAAGCCGAGGCACACGATTTGGGTTTAGGCGGGTATTCTCGTATGAGAAAACCACAGCTTGTAGAATTATTACGACAGAATAGAGCTATTGACCTACAGTTCGTGCGCACTGAGCACGCCGTAGGCAATTATTTGAGAGGTTGGCGCATGCACATTGATAGAAACATAGACATTACAGATATTAAGCCTCTGATAGCTGATAAGGTCAACCAGGAACTAAATAATCTAGGAAGTATCAAGTTTCAGATCACAGTGAAAATGTCACTCGATAAGCAGGTTGGGAGTACCACTGAGTATGTTCAACCTTACTTCCGAGGTAAACAAGAGGTCGTCACACATGCAGAGACCATTGACACATCAATCGATAATAGTTTTCAGCAGATACGAGAATACCTAGAACGCTACACACACATGGGGTCCGGGTGGGCTGTAGATAAAATCGATAATGTCTATCTAGATATAGCTAAATACGTGCCGTTCAGAGGTGGGTCATACCTAGCCTTGCCTCCCTACTATAAGAACAAACAAGCCATAGTAAACGTTAAGAATAGAGGAAACGATTGCTTGAGGTTATCTATCAGGTCAGCCTTATTTCCAGCTGCCACTAATCCGAACAGGCCTTCTAATTATCCACAGGACGATGGGCTCAACTGGGATGGTATAGATGAACCCACCCCAATATCCCAGATCACTAAAGTAGAAAAACAGAATAATCTGGCTATAAATGTCTTTGGACACGAAGGTAATACAACAATAATACACAGGGTCAGCCCGGTGAAGGATTGTCAAGTTATTAATTTATTCATGATTCAAAAAGGTGAAACGTATCACTACACGTGGATAAAACATCTCAGCCGGTTGTTGCACGACCAGTCGAAACACGTTGGGGAAAAACACTTTTGTGTACGATGCCTACACTGTTTCAGTCGGGCCGATTTATTAGAATCCCACCTGGAGGATTGCCAAGGTGTTGGGTAGACGGCCATACGAGTCGACATGCCTAAGGAAGGTGAAAATATCCTAAAATTTGACAATCACAAGAATCAAATGTCTGTGCCTTATATCATATACGCCGACTTCGAAGCCTTAGTTGTGGGTGGGGATTCCCCCACACCCACTAGTGGGAGTTTCACACACAAAACACAAGAGCATAAAGCCTGTTCGTTTGGATACATTGTCGTCCGTTGTGACGGGGAAACGAAAGCTCCGGTAGTGTATAGGGGTCCTGACGCGGCTGAAAGGTTTCTAAAGTGCTTGCAGGAGGAAGAAAAAATTATTAGGAATGCATTGTATAAAATCGCTCCCATGCGTATGACCAGAGCCGACAAGATAGCTCACACCAGTAGCACTAACTGTCACGTGTGCGACTCGCCACTTAACGGTGATTCGGTGAGAGATCACTGCCACATAACTGGTAAGTATAGAGGCGCCGCTCACAACGCGTGCAACCTCAAGCTTAAAATCAATCCTAAGACAATAAACATTCCCGTTGTCTTTCACAACTTGAGAGGATACGACTCTCACTTGATCATGCAGGCCATCGCGAAAATCGATGGTAATATAACGTGCATCCCCAACAACATGGAGAGATACATCTCCTTCAGCTTAAACGGACTTAGGTTCATTGACTCGTTTCAATTCCTCCTGTCGTCACTCGACAGTCTGGTCAAGGCCAACAATACCTTCCCTATCACAGATCGATACACAGACGCCGAGACTAGACACCTGCTCATGAGGAAGGGCGTATACCCATATGAGTACATGGATAGCTGGGCTAAGTTCACAGAGACCAGACTACCTCCTATCGACTGTTTTTATAGCAAGCTGAATGAGGCGTCCGTCTCACGAGACGATTACTCGCACGCGATTAACGTATGGAATAAACTTGGTTGTAAGAACCTTGGCGATTATCACGACCTGTACTTGAGGACAGATGTACTGCTGTTAGCCGACGTGTTCGAGACGTTTCGGCAAACATGTTTCAAGCAGTATAAACTCGACCCCGCATGGTATTACACCAGCCCAGGTCTGTCGTGGGACGCCTTGCTTAAAAAGACAGGAGTTAATTTAGAATTGCTCACAGATTACGACATGCACCTATTCATTGAGAAAGGCTTGCGAGGTGGGATTTCCATGGTATCCAAACGATACGCGAAAGCAAATAATCAATACGTGAAAGGTTACGATCCTAACAAACCAACCAATCACATTCTCTACCTCGACGCAAATAACCTATACGGCTGGGCCATGAGCCAGTATCTACCTACAGGAGGATTCGAATGGGTACCAAACGTTGATGTTATGAGCATTGCACCAGATTCGAACAAAGGGTATATCCTCGAAGTTGACTTAGAGTATCCCAAGGCATTACACGCATCGCACAACAGCTATCCCCTTGCACCCGAACGTATGAAGGTTAACACAGACTGGATGTCTGAGTACCAACATAACTTGTCAGGTGGTCGTGTGGCGGACGTTGAGAAACTCGTGCCTAACTTAATGAATAAGACCAAGTACATAGTTCACTATCGCAACCTACAGCTGTACCTGTCATTGGGTATGAGGCTGACCAAAATACACAGGGTGCTCATGTTCGACCAGAGCCCATGGATGGAGCCCTACATCAGAATGAACACAGACCTACGAAAAAAAGCCACCAGTGATTTTGAGAAAAATCTCTACAAGCTCATGAACAACTCGGTGTTTGGTAAGACTATGGAAAACCTTAGGAAACGCGTAACCGTGAAACTGGTTAGATCTAGTGAGGAAGACAAGCTCAGGAAATTGATAGCCAGTCCGGCATTCAACCGTAATAAAATATTCACAGACGACCTAGTTGCCATACACATGAAGAAAAGCCACATAAAATTCAACCGACCTGTTTACGTTGGGATGAGTATCCTCGATTTATCCAAACACCTGATGTACGACTTTTACTACAACGAGCTCAAGAAACAGTACGGCGACAGGTGCGAAGTGCTGTACACTGACACGGATTCCCTGCTGATGGAGATTCGAACCGAGGACGTGTACGAGGACATGAAAAAACACATCGATTTATACGACACCAGCGACTATCCTAAGACCCATACTATACACAGCATGGTAAATAAAAAGGTCCTAGGTAAGATGAAGGACGAGTGTGCTGGCACGCCAATAGCTGAGTACATAGGTTTGAGGCCTAAGATGTACTCCATATTGAAAGCCGACAATAGTGAGATCCGAAAAGCTAAAGGGGTTAAGAAGTATGTGGTGAAACAACACATCAAACACGCCAGATTCAAGGAGGCCCTGTTCAAGACCCGTACTTTTAGGCATAAGATGAACACGCTTAGAAGTGATGGACATAAGATATACGGACTGACTATAAACAAGACGTCCCTATCGCCTATGGACACGAAACGTTGGATAGCTATTGATGGTATAAACACATACGCGTATGGACATGAAAAAATTTGAGGCTATTTATTACAGCCCGCGTGGATATTGGAAAGGAGCTAGCGCAGTAGATAAGCTATCTAAAATGGCATGAGTATCACCAGAGAAAGCCAAAGCGTGGCTTGAAAAACAAGCCCTGTGGCAGATCTATTTGCCGGCGCCACGCTACGTACCTAGAAGGAGTTTCGGAATTAACATACCTAATAGCATTCACCAGGCAGACCTACTGTTCCTACCTCATGATAAGAGGTACAAGTATGCCTTAACCGTAGTGGACGTAGCCAGTCGTTACAAGGAAGCCGAACCCTTGACCACGAAAGATTCGGCCAAAGTAGCCAGAGGATTCGAACGTATATACAAACGCAGTCCGCTGACGTGGCCAACAGAGCTGCAAGTTGACCCCGGACGGGAGTTCATGGGTGCCGTGTCACAACTGCTAGCCAAACACGATACGAAGGTCAGGCGTGGCACGGCTGGAGCCCATCGCAGCCAAGCCATAGTTGAGAGATTTAATAGGACTTTGGCTGAGCGCTTGTTCGGCCATCAATATGCTAGGGAGATGACCACCCCTGGAAAACGATCGACCGAATGGGTCACGAGGTTACCCGAGGTGGTGTCGGCAATCAACCATGAAGTCACCCGTCTCACCGGTAAGAAACCGGCAGACGCTATCAAACTAAAATCAATAGTTGCAGAGTCGGCCGCTCCATTGCGTGGGAAGGAGAAACAGATACCGGATAGGGCCTTAGTTAGGTATTTATACCAGCCGGGGGAACACGAGGGTGATAGCCGTAAGCGAGCCACCGATCCTATATGGTCAATCAAAACTTACAACATAGATAAAGTGGATATGAAAGCCGACGAACCTAACTTATACTACTTGAGGGATGGGCCGGGTAGGGGATTTGTAAGAGAAGAATTATTGATCGTACCGTACGGCACAGTGTTACCGCCTGCCAAGTCACGGTAAACGTGATGGCGTGGCTTTGTAGTAGGGGCAATAGTAGCAAGAGCTAAGGGTCCCACCAAAGCCTCATTTAGTAAATGAGGCTTTTTAGAGGGGGTTTTGAAAAGTGTTTTCGGACTATCATTCCCTATACTACTCTTTCTGTAACGTCAGTAGCACGCTGTCATAAACAGGTGTTGCCAGCTGCCTCGCATCATCATGGTCGATGTATTTATGTTGCAGGTAGCTTGTTTCTGACCGGTTCTCCATCTACAGCAACGGAAGGTGGCCTCTTCACCTTAACATGCGGCAACAGAAGTAGTGGTAGTCGTGCTATGAACTGGTATCTGAATGATAATATGGCTTTCAGTACCAATTATGAGCCAGGACAGCATAACAACTGCACGTTGGGGACAACAAGCTCACCTTCACACAAGTACAAGGCAGAACGTATCACAGTCAGCTGTGACTCCCACCAACACAATGTAACTCTCACAATAAACTCTACCGTAGACAGTGGATCTGTGTGGTCTTGTGAGAACAACAGTGTTAGTAACGTAGCACAAGTTACACGAGCAAGGAGTGTCCATTTGATTATAAGTAAGTGTTTATCCTTTGTTTTCACGCTATGCTCCTCATTGTGTATCAGTGGTAGTCACGTAACCTTGATTGCATTCATTATAATGTTCCTACTGCGTCTGATCTCCGTTTCTTCCTATACTTTTCCATCTTGAAGTTTAACCATGGTAAAACCCTGCGCTGTGCACAAAAAAGAGAAGTGAAATGTGGTTGTCGGAGGAATTATGTGAATAATCAACTGTTGATATGTAACTCTAATCATCACCGATTTCGTCAAATGCCACGTGAAGGTAATTTGTTCTCAGTATCTTGTATGGTCCCATGAAAATACAAACCTACATCATGGAACCAAACAGGCTGATTGTGGGCTGGAGCATTTCACCCACTTTTAAGGCAGTGGTTGTGGCAACTTTGTGAGGCTATGTGGTTGTTGTTGACGTGAACATCCCATAAAGAGAAACCTTTGTGATGGGCAAGGTAAATGGGCCTAGTTGCCTGAACACCTATTAAAACTCAAATTATCTATCTATCCAATAAAGAGCTTGCGGGTGATGGCAGTACTTGGGTGCCGGAGTTCCGTAAAAAGATCATTGTCAGTCTTGTCGAGTGAGGGCGTTGTCGTCTTGCAAACTGACGTATGAGAGGTAACAGCCCACTTCTTTACACGCCCTCCACCAAACATATCCACCGTCTGTATGCAGTTTCGAGCACGGCGTAATCACGATGTCTTCTTTCGCAAAACACGCCACTAAATCAAATACGTATCCAACGCTATTGTGGCCAAATTCTTTCCCTGATCTGGGCAACGCAGCTGATCAGCCCGAATGATGGTCACGGTATTTCTGATAACTGTCCCATAGGTTTGTAAAGGTGTTTGGTGATGCGTGCAAAAGCCTGTCTATGGCTGAAGCTGAGTCGAGTGTCTTCCGTCAGCCGGTTCTATTGTTGAAGTTGAGTCACTGTCAGTCTTCAGTGCCCTACAAATGTGACAAACGATTCGTGTTTTCACAGTCTAATAAAACATGTTGAATGTTTTCTTTTGCAGGTTGGTTTGTTTGGTTCGTACATGGTTGTGTTTTCACGTTCCTCTCGTTTTTTCGCTATTTTATGGGTCATAATTTCCGTTGCATGCACACATGTGAAATTCATATTTTCTATTCATCTTTTTGTCCATTCTGTTACTTTTGCGGGTTGTTTTGCTTGGTATTGGCAGAGACATTTGTGCTATCACAACTGTCCTTCACTTTTGAGTTGAACATAACAGTCTGACTTTGTTTGATAGAGGTAATGGCAAAAGAATCTACAAGTACTTCGACATATGAATCGTCAACCTCGACATCAGCATTCGTGACATCTAATACTGATAACAACACACGAGATGGACCAATCAGTATGTTCATGCTTTACTCACAGTTTCTTTTACCTCTCAAAATATTTATTTTAGTGTAACATCTCTACAGTAATGCTGACCGGATCCGACAAACAATACGCATATCATCGCAACACCCAAATGAGGATGAGTTTGCATGCAAATACGATTCCCACGTTTTCCACTGACTTACATCTACTGTTCAGCCTTTCGGATTAGTGGTGATGCAAACCTACATTCCTTGGATCATATATTAACACATAACGTCACGTGAAGTCTGCATGTCAAGCTGTCTTTTATAACACACTATACAGTGTTTTACAACAGCGATAATGAAACATCCACTACACATGACCGCAATCTGTGCATGGTTGAGCTTATGTTCTTTATGTTTGGAAACTAAATCCAACCCCACACCAAACTTTAAATTACAATTTATCAATCATTAATATGTTTGACCTTTCAAGATGTCTACATGTATGTTGCGGTTGGAGGGGGAGGTGCCTTCATCATTGTCTTCATCCTTGGAGCCGTGTGCCTGTTGAGAAGGAAACATGGTCATGGTATATCATTTTATCGTCTGAAATATTCATTCATGAAACACGTTCCCTCATCAATGTCAATGCTACTTTAACTGCTACACATTTTCAGTATTAACTGCATTCTTTCTATTGAAAGTTGTACATGTATGTGTATCTAGTACAAACATTTCCGTCTGTCAAGAAGGCGTCACTGATAAGAATCGACATTTATTCATGAACGTTCGTTTTAAAACTGTACATACACCATGTGTCTTTGTATAATGTATAACGTCTCCTTTAGGACATTCGGTTAAGGAAGAGCATCCAGTCATTAACAGCGGAAACATGTGAGTATTTTAACGTTGTTTTGGAATCCCAGACTCATTGTGGTTGGCAACAACCTAGAATCTGATGGACACAACGTTTCGGAGTATATTCATACACCTGCATCGGGTGAATGACGAATGAGTAAGAACAAACAATGTACTCAGAAATTCGTGTCCCCCCAGATAAAGAAGTTGACATCTACAGACTGTCACCTCCGTCTGTATCACTTCCTCACGCCGTTCAAAGACTTTAAGCAACGTGGACATTTATGTATGGTCTGTTATCAAACAAAGGAACCCGTGAAGGTCCCGGGGTAGAATAGTCCTTCAGTAACCCATGCTTGCCATAAAAGGCGACCATGCTTGTCGTAAGAGGCGACTGACGGGATCGGGTGGTCAGGCTTGCTGACTTGGTTGGCACATGTCATCGGCTCCCAGTTGCGCACATCGATGCTGATGTTGTTGATCACTGGATTGTCTGGTCCAGACTCGACTATTTACAGACCGCCGTCATATAGTTGAAACTAAACTCACTCACTCACTCACTCACTCAAACAAAGGATGAGAAATGTATTATGCTGCTAATAGGCCAAGGTGAACTGGCCCCATGTCCAGTGTCCATATGAGAAAGTTAGTATGAATGATCCGAGCCATAATGGAAGTAAGTGTTAAAAAAATGGAATTGTTGCGTATTTGGTAACGCTATGAAATCAGACAAAACATATGATAATGTTAAATGGCTTAGCTTGATATTCCATCAGCAGACTAGCTACATTGTCTGACAATATGCATACTAATACGTTAAGTGTGCGTTACTGAAAGCGAAACCGTGTGTGAGTGAAGATGGTTATACTAAATTTCAAGATTGTTCAATACAGTTTATCATGATTGACACTCGACAATAGACAATGTTGCCAAAGTACATTCTAGTGTAATTGCTATGGCCATATAATTGATTCATCATGACATAGGCAAGTTACGGAACCCTGTGGATCTACGTATATTTGTTTATTCACCACTTTCCAGCATTATTCTACAATGTCAGTTATTCAACTTTTCCGGGACTATTGTCAAGACAAATCGAAGGTTAATCATCTCAAGGTTAATTGGTATTTGCCCTTTCAGATTTGACTGTTAATGGATGTGCCATAACATCCATATAAAAATCAACATTGAAGCGAAATAATTCTAAACAATGGAAAGTTCGTTTTAGAATATGCATAAAATCTGTCCTAATCTTACTTTCAAAACTACTTGAATAGCATTTGTGAAATTTGATACATCTTTCAGAAACACGGCTTTACAGCTTTACTCAAGTGAAGAGGACGACATTATGGGTGTGCATATTTTATAGATTTTACAAAATAATTAATACCTGTGCATATGTCCTATTATAAGTGGAAAACGCAGCAAAACCAAATGTTGATATACCAATTCTTTTGCACATATTTAACACACACACACACACACACACACACACACACACACACACACACACACACACACACACACACACACACACCACACACACACACACACACACACATTAAAGTGTATATATATATATGCATCGGTCACTTGCACGACACTCGTACAGGTTCCGTTGTATATTGCAGTGGAGAATGACTTGTATGAGAGGTCATCGGATGTGGTCAGTCCAGCTACTCAGGATCTCAGGAAAGCGGACGATACCCAAGTCGAAGGTGTGTGTTCCCTTACCAATATAGGCGCTACTAGGTCCACTAGTAGAATAACATGCCTTCAAAGATCATCATACCTACGCGGTGACACTCCAAACGACCCTCACCGCATCCGGTCACATGCCAGAGGAACCCTTCCGCACTGTGTCAGATCCCAGAACGAGCCCCTCCTTAACATTTCCATCCACAAACGAGCCCTTCCCGATGTTACCTGGTCAGATCCCAAAAGAAACTCTTCCCTGTCCTCTCGCATTCCAAAATGAACTCTCTCCCCTGTCTTCTTCAATCCAAAAGCGAACCCTTCATGTTACCTTGCTACAACCCCAAAACGAACCCTTCCCTATCCTGCTGTCCGAACCCAGAACGAGTCTTTCCGTATCCTGCCAGATATAAACGGGTCACTTCCCACCTGGTTCTAAACCCAAACGATCCCTTCCTACCCTTGTCACACCCAAAACGATCCCCTCCCTCCCGTTTGACATCCTGGAAAGACCCCTTCCTCCAATTGTCACAACCCCAAAATGAACCCTTCCCTCCCTTGTCACACCCCAAAATTAATCAGTGGTAGTGACGGATGTATATTGTTCCTGACAAGGTTATGGAGAACAAAGCAGGGATAGATTCCACCGTTCCTTCACTTTGTTTTCACTTTGTCTTGAGCCCAAATAAGGACATTGCATTCAGTTACCTCATCCAGTATCAAGATAGTTTATAGCATATAATGCCTACGGTCCTTGTACATAGCAAAATAATGACAGGCAAAGCGTTGACAGAACTACTTCCAGTAGTAGTGAAAAACATGACATTATGTAATTAGTTGCCAGAAGAAATCAGATTCTTTCTTAATATGTTAAAACCACAGCTAATATTAGATAGACATATTCGTCTAATGGCAGTAAAAATCTGATGTTTTCCTCTTAGGATATTCTGTGGAATATACTCCAGGGGCATTCTGAAATCGATATATACATCCAATTTATATAGTAGGTGAAATTTGTCTTCCTTACTTGCCGTACAAATCACTCTAGTCCAGTTCACCTGTTCTCACCTGTTATATCGTCTTCATGTTTCTATAGGATACACTGTGAAGGAGAGTCCGCCAGCCATTGGGGATGGAAACGGGTATGTCATTTACCATTTTTGGAAATTCCAGGTTGCATATATATATCTAATGTTACTCAACAGTGATCTGTATATTCCATGCACTGGCAAAAAGTAACCTTGTTTTGGAAGTTACCTGTATGTTTCTGTTGAGAAATAATATATTTGCATATTTCTTTCAGACACCCAACTTTCCAACAGGACTCCAGTGACGACGACATAATGGGTGAGCACATTTCTGTACATTTTTAGACATAATGCATAATTGCGAATATATCACATTTCAAGGGGGAAAACGACACTACTGTTGATATGAAAGATGTTTTTGCGTTGCGTTGTTTTGACACTGAAGACAAATCTGCTTATTGCAGTGGAGAATGACTTGTATGAGAGGTCATCGGATGTGGTCAACCAAAGTACTCACTATCTTGAGAATACAGACGGGGTCTCAGGTTTGCAGACTTAAACTACCATTTCGAAGTTAACTAGTTCCAGAAACGACAACATTTACTTATTTACTAGTCATGCCATCTATTTTGATAAACATACAACCATCTGGTTACGAAAGATTGTTCAACACGTGAAATGGCTTTTACTGGCCTTTGAGCCTGTGTAAAATGTACATAAAAGTTGTGTATGTTGTTTCAGACGGCGAGGCGAACAAGGCGAATAAAACACTACCGGACCCTGCTCCTGTTATCGCCAGTGCTGACACGGGAGATGATCTGCCATAAGAACTGCATAGATTACTCCCTTTATTTAATATTGATTGATATAACTGATTCAAGGAAATGAGTGCTATCTTTAGGTTTCATTTTTTTGTTCGTTGTTCAGCATTTCCCCGTGTTCTGAATAAGGTAACAGTATTAAAGTTCAAAAATGGATTTCTGCCCTTGGAACTTTGACTGGGGAACAGGGGGTTAGTAACACACCAAAGACCCGTCTCCAAAAACAAACGCACACACTGCCACATCCAAAACATTTCT